>NW_026858741.1:0-216547 GCF_026571515.1 Ruditapes philippinarum | reverse complement strand
ATGACTCTTTTGTGCACATGTTAACATAGTTAGATAAAATGATAGAACTTGTTTCTCTACAGGAAGTTGAGGATCTAAAGACAGAACTTGACACATGTGAACAGAGACTGGAATCAAAGTACAAAGCCATTGACATTCTTAGAAAACAGGTAAAATAAACCTTTATTTGTATTTGGTGTCAAATATAGATTTTTTCTTCAAATTTTAGGGTGAAAGGGTCAGACAGGTATTTATGTAAATGTGCAGCATGTTTAATAACAAAATTCAAAAAACTAATTTTTTCAAACTATAAATAGCATATATATAATTTTATATACATGTACTTTGATTATAACATTCTTGTATGTTACAAAGCAAAGACACTGAAATTTGTGAAAATTCTACAGAAATGAATGTAAGTATATAAAATCAGTATAATAGTACAGCAACTTTTTTTACTGAACTTTATAAAACGTTTTTTACTAGTCATCATATAGCTTTGCAAGCTTCAATATGTTAACCTTAACCATCCTAAATATCATAAATGGACTTGTCCATCTTTCATACTTGATATAACCATTCATCATTTTTAGGGACAATTTTGGTATGTTTACAAATGTATTGACTGGATAGTGAAAAGCCTGTACATCTGCTCCTGTCTGATCATGGTCTGCACTGATCACATGGTCTACACTGTAGGGTTATTTTTTGTCTTATTTTATAGCCGATATTCGGTCATATTCCCAATTGAATATAGTATAAAGTTCCTAATTCACAGGAAAATATTCCCAATTGAAAGTTACAAAATAAAAATATTGAATAACAAATTCTAAAATCTTTGAAAATAAGGGCTTCTTTACTGTTATGGTGCTTAAATGTTTGAAGATGCCATCCTAGACAGTGATTCTTTGCATTCATTTAATCACTGCAAAATTTAAGTTATGCATTTTTTCCCAATTTTTTAACAAAACATTGCTTAAATTCCCAATTCTATGCATGTGGGTCACCACCAGCAGATTAAGAATGTAATACATGTATATTGTAGGCTGAGGAAGCCCAGAAACAGCTTAGATTCACTGAAAGGACCTCAAAGGAAACTTCGCTAAAGTTGTCTCAGGTAATGTGAGTTTTGAATGAAATGCTATTCTAATGAATGTCAAAACATTAACTGTATTATTGTCTGAAATTTCAACATGTTTGTAAAGATGTAACACATAATGTGATGCTGTAAAAACTGTATGTAAAAAGAAGTCTGCTCTATCTAGTAAGGATAGAATCTGTTTTGAGATGTGGTTTTCCCCAAATACATCACACAATGTGATTAATATTTGACATAAACTTGAATACAGATTGTATATAGATGATATCATTATCACAAATGTCCAATTAAAATTGACATTATTACATACAAATATAAACCTTGAATAAAGCATGCTCATTTCTTACGTCTGTTTTGTATAAAGTTACTGTAGACTTTACAGTGTTTTTAAATTTAAATGTTATGTGATATCTCTGAAAACGCTTAAGATGAGTATTAATATTCATTTTGCTTTCCATTAAAAGCATGATACTCATATACATGGAATTTTAGAGATTTTATACTGGTTTTAGATAAAGAGTTGTTACTGTCCTGAAATTTGTGATTTTATATGTGTTCTCTCCCTTTGACTGTAAAATTTGCCTTGTTAAATGTGTTCTCTCCCTTTGACTGCAAAATGTGTGATGTTATACCAAATATAATATATGTGTTCTCTCCCTTTGACTGTTAAACTCATGACATTTAAGATAATTATAGGGGTTATAAATTGGACATCTATATATGAGTGTTTATTGTTGGCTGTCAAACACTTGCCTGTTACTTATGTGGGCTTGAATCCCTGAGAGACTTAGATTTCAGCTAGTATATGTCCAGTGCCGGATTTAGTATGCACATGTGCACATTGGGTTCCATAAAAACTGAAAAGTCAACATGTGATCAGTGTGACTTATTATGTCCAAGTGAAGAAAAGTGTAATGTATTATGTTACACCAGCCCAGGCCCCTGGTTTATTTTAGCCCCTTTATTTCCATCTTATCACTTTTACATGTAGATACTACATTTCCATTTATAATACACTAAAAATTTAGTTCCAGTCAAGATTTCTATATTTTTCATTTTTTTTATAAATATTTGCAAGAGGTGTAATCCTGTGTTTCATAAATAATGCTGAAGTTGAATATTTTCTTCCTTTTAATATGATATACATATGATAAAGGGAATTTACTTGTACAGTCTAATTTATTGAAAATGGCTGGGTTCCCTCCCTTTAACTATTAAAACTTAAGTGCCAAAAAAATAAGTCTTGTCATTAGTCTATGTATATTTCACCAAGTTTCTGTGTGCCTTGCTACCTTTGAATGTTTGTTTCATGCACTTCCTGTATGCTAAGAAGCTGCAGACATTATTACAAAATTTGATTATAATTTATCAAATATGGATAACAGAAAAAAAGAAGATTTTGAAGATTTGTTTGTGTGCAAAATACAAATAACTGTATCTCAAAACATGTATTATTATGCGTTGAAGAACAATCCTTTTAATTGTTTCTAAATAATTATGAATTTATTGAAATTTTAGCAGTTTTCTTGAATACCTGTCTTTCTGACTCAGATCTACCTGATATTTCTGTATGTTTATACTAATGGCATTGAATGCATCTGTTTTTATTGCATGTTGCATGATGTCACAGGAGATTTGTGAGTTACAATTTCAAGTTGAGCGACAAGAAAACTCAATACTAGATAGCCAAGAAGTCTGGGCACACAGATTTGATAGGTAAGGTAGAGCGGTTATTAACATTGTTCTTATAAATGTAGGAAAATTTCACATTGTATTGATATGTACTCAAAGTAGTAGGCGCTAAAACCACAGAAGTCATATGAAAGGTTTCTGAACAATCTTTATGGATAATGTATGATGTGTTGAGAAATGAGTGTTATTGGAAGATTGGAAGATTTCACTCCGTATCATGGCAGTAAGCCACATTGAATTTACCAGAGCACAGTTCAGCCACTGCATCGTTCCTTGGCAGACTGTCAAGCAGTTTACCAGTTTACTAGTTGCCTTCACTTTTGCAAGGAACTGATAACTTCAGTGCATACAAGAGCTACAGTGCGAATGTCTGTAGAAAGGATTTCATGATGAATCACAACAAAGTGACCTGCATTGGGATTTGAGATGGTGTGTTGTACCTTATACAGTTGTATTTGACATTTTAGAAATTCTCCTTGTTAAAACATACTACTTTTACACCTGCCTCATGGCTATCTAAAAGTTATAAAGAGTATTAGATCTATTAACACTAACAAATAACACTAAGACAAACTTTATAGTGTAGATGATAATATTAGTATTTACTAGATAAATTCAATTGTAGCATTTATCTGTATATACATGTATAGTAACCAAGCTTAAAACTAACATTCTATAATTTGTTGTGACATTAAGATTGTAACCAAATATTGAAATCTAGTACAAGAATCTCACTGGATTATTTATTGATCTGGAAGTGTCCAATAAGGAAGTGCCATTTTTAAGATGTTCACATAATACATGGATTGGTCATGTCTTTATGTGTGCCTGACAGTGCCTGTTATGTTATGATATTCCAAAAGTAATTCCAAAAGTGTCTAATCCCCAGAATAATGTCCTTTAACTTAACATTTATCACATCAGTTCTTTCATATTACTTGTCTTTTTTTCGAAGGTGAAATTTTTTTCTTTTTTACCTTTGACATGCCTGATTGCTTTGATGCACATGCAATTGTTTTCATGTATACATTGGGTAAAAATTATATCGGATCTTTGCATAAATGCCTGTTCAGAAAATCAAAGTTTTTTTTATTTAGCTTTCTTAAAATTAGTTAATCTCCCTTATATTAACTTTGCTTAATGCTTAGAAATTATTTTGTTGCTGCTTTAGAAATTATTTTGTTGCTGCTTTATAACCACAAGTTTAGCTTTAAAGCATTTTCCTTATTTTACCATATTTTTTCAGTGATTGATATGTCTCCGACATTTTATTAGCTCCTTGTTAAAAAGAAAAAGCAGAGCTGTTTTCGTGACCCACATATTTGCATTTTGGTTAATTTTTTGTTTATGGTCATTAATGTCAATGCTAATATAACTATGACTTTGAAACTTTATATATGGATGCACCTTGATGAGTTCCACCAGCCGCACCCATTGTCAGGTCTAAAGGTCAAGGTCACTGGGATTTGTTATAACAAAACATCAAACTGGCCATGAAGGCAAAGTGCCTGGACCAAGGAACATTAAACTTTGTATGAAGACATATCTTGAGGACGTCTACCTCCCATATATATTTTGAGGTCAAAATGTCAGAGGTCAAGGTCACTGTGTCCTGTGATAAAAAACCATAAAATTGGTCATTATAGCAATGTGAATTAACCTAATAACTTCAAACTTTGTATGTAAATGATCCTTGGTGATTTGTAACTGCCATATCCATTTTAAGGTCAGATGGTCAAAGGTCAGGGTCACTTGAATTAGTATGCAAAATATAAAACTGGCTATTTTAATCAGGATGTATTGACCAAGGAACTTCAAACATTGTATTTCATATCACGGTCATCTTGTCCTGTAATAAAAAGACATTGAACTGGCTAATTCAAAGTGAATAAATAACCAAGGAACTACAAATTTAGTCAAATCTGCCATTGTTATTTTGGATCAAAATATTAAAGGTCAAGGTTGCTTGATATATGGATTCATCTTGAAGAGTTCTATGCCCATTTCTTGGTCAAAAGTCAATGTTACCTGTAATTCAAGTTATTTCTTTATTAAGAAAATGAGTAGTTTTCTATCCAATACTGAGAAAAGTTGAGCTGCTCCTTTGACAGTTATAGTCCATTGATGGTGTTACTTCTTTTTTATTTATTTTGTAAACAATGATTTAGCTAGTGCAATATATAAATGTAAATTTGTGAAGAAAAATGGTAATTTCAGCACATTTTCCCCCAAAATTTCCTTACTTTCAGTTATTTATTTCTTTTTTTGTTTTGTATCTATTTAAGTGAAGAATAGATATTTCTGTCTTAACTTTCAGGTACATTTTGTATAACAAATTTTCTCAAATTGATATATAGATATATAAGATTGACTTTGGTAACCTAGTAAATGTCTCAAATCAATTAAATATTCTTGTAATCAGTCCTGTAACCAAGCAATAATGAATATTTTGGAATAATCAGTACAATGAACTGCATTCTGTAAACATTTCCGTAACAAATCAGCAATTAACTGTTTGCTATAAACATTACTGTAACCAAACAATATAGGGTTAACGCACGTTTTTCCGTGTTATAACGTCTGCAGAGTCCCGAGGAACGGTTGGTGCCCGAGCCCGGTAGGGCGAGGGCTCCAACAGTTCCGAGGGACTCTGCAGACTTTATAACACGAAATAAACGTGCGTTGACGCTATTATAGCATAAAATTTTCAAACAGATTCGTGATCTATAGTTTATACAAAACACAATTACATTTTAATTCTTGTGCTTGGACGGTATTTATCCAATTCTATGTTTTACGTATGCGTTTCATTTTTCCGGGGCCAACAACTTGGAAAATTCTCGGAACCGAACGAAATTTTGAATTTAAATTGATTTAGCAAAGCTTGGCCTTTGGAGATTTATTATCTCAAGAAAAAAAACCGTTACGTTACTCTACCTTCTACCCAAGACAAAACATGACCCTCAGAAATTCTTAGAATGATTTCAGATTGACGGTAGAAAAAAGATCAGTGACATCAGAATCGGTTTTTTTTCAAGCAAAAAATCAGGCACTAAGCATTATTCTCTCAAAGAAATATAAAGAGCATTTATCAACATTGACATAAATAAAAACATTCTCATATTAATTTTGTGTTATCTAGTTTTGAAAGTTAATCGGAGTGTTAAACTGAATGACAGGTAGATTCTACTGTATTTGTTTACATTGACAACTGTCCGTTTCTTAGAAAGGGCGACAACAAAGATAAGCACCGATGTCTATACGCCGTTTTTTCCGGCATAGTTACTTGAATATGCGACTGAGGCCCTCGTATCAATTTTCAATATAACAAGAGCGCATGACTCTTTGGCAAACAGGCCAAATCGTCATTTTTTGTTTGTTTGTTTACTGGGCCCTGTATGTATTGCGCATAGGTGAAACCGGGCTATAACAAGAGCGCGTGACTATGTTAACACATGGTTTTGGTCCCGTTATAACATGGGCAAAAGAGGGAAAAATAGCCGATTTTATGCTATAATAGCTATAAACATTACTGTTACCAAACAACAACATTAAAGAGTTATCCAACTGTAACAACTTTTATAAGTGCAGGAACATCTAAAGGTTGAAAATGAGACATTCTTTGAATTCCCTTTGGACAACCATTTTACCTGCACTTCCATAAACATAAAATCAATAAACATCATTTTAGAAATAGAAAATAAAAACTTATTACAATATTGTCATGGTTATAGTACTGAACTTACTTCACGTTCTTATTTATGTATATGCTCCCTATATTCACACTTTGTATATAGGTTAATGTAGCTGGTGGTGGTAGTAGTGATAGAGTTACCTCCCTTGTTGTCCAGCCCGACCAGGATCTTGGTGAATTATCAACGCAACTTTTAAAGCCAAGACGACAGGCGGACAGACAGAAAGATGATCGTAAACCTAAAACTGTTCCTGTAGAAAAATATAGAAGGTATTTAGTTCTCGGGACTGATAGCTTGGTACAAGTGATTTGATAGTTTTAGCTTTGATAAAAGGACATTTGTAACATAAGTACAGATTAAAGAAAAGTCAAGTTAATGTCCCAGTTAATGTCCCAGTTAAAAATTAAGATGAAATTATAAATATTTTCTTGTATGTGGCAACAAAAGTGATAAGTAATTTTGATCTGACTTTCATTTTTTTTTTAAATTTCTAGTAATTTCTAGCTAATCTGTTTCACAGAAAAATTTAAGCAATTATGAGCACTGCGTCGTTGTCATCAATGTTATTGTGCAAAAACTTTGATGCTTTAGAAATTACCAACATGAAACTTGGAATACTTGCTTATCTAGACATGATGCAGTTATTAGACAAGGGGCATAATTCTGAAAAGCTATACAGTACCTTTTTAGTTATGCCCTTTTTAGCTCACCTGTCACAGGGTGAGCTTTTGTGATCGCTTTTCGTCCGGCGTCCGTCCGTCCGTCCGTAAACTTTTGCTTTAAATGACATCTCCTCATAAACCACTGAGCCAATTTCATCCAAACTTCACAGGAATGTTCCTTTGGTGGTCACCTTTTAAAATTGTTCAAAGAATTTTATTCCATGCAGAACTCTGGTTGCCATGGCAACCAAAAGAAAAACCTTTAAATATCTTCTTTTAAACAACCCTAAGAGCTAGAGCTTAGATATTTGGCATGAAACATCTTCTAGTGAGTGTCTACCAAGTTTGTTCAAATAAAAAACCTGGGGTCAAAATTGGCCCCGCCCCAGGGGGTCATTGATTTTCCCTATATGCATATAGTAAAAACTTAAAAAATCTACTTTTAAAGAACCCAAAGAGCTAGAGCTAAGATATTTAGCATGAAACATCCCCTAATGGGTGTCTACCAAGTTTTTTCAAATAAAAGCCCTGGGGTCAAAATTGGCCCCACCCCAGGGGGTCATTGATTTTCCCTATATGCATATAGTAAAAACTTAAAAAATTCTCTTTTAAAGAACCCAAAGAGCTAGAGCTAAGATATTTAGCATGAAACATGTTCTAATGGATGTCTACCAAGTTTGTTCAAATAAGAGCCCTGGGGTCAAAATTGGCCCCGCCCCAGGGATCATTGATTTTCCTTATATGTGTATAGCAAAAACTTAAAAAATCTTCTTTAAAAAAACAAATAGCTAGAGTTAAGATACTAAGCATGAAACATCTTCTAGTGAGTGTCTACCAAGTTTGTTGTAATAAAAGCCCTGGGGTCAAAATTGGCCCCGCCCCGGGGGTCATTCATTTTCCTTTTATGTGTATAACAAAAACTTAAAAAATCTTCTGTGAAAAAACTCAAATAGCTAAAGTTTAGATATTAAACGAAGCATCTTCTAGTGAGTGTCTACAAAGTTTGTTCAAATAAAAGCCCTGGGGTCAAAATTGGCCCCGCCCCGGGGGTCATTCATTTTCCTTTTATGTGTATAACAAAAACTTAAAAAATCTTCTGTGAAAAAACTCAAATAGCTAAAGTTTAGATATTAAACGAAGCATCTTCTAGTGAGTGTCTACAAAGTTTGTTCAAATAAAAGCCCTGGGGTCAAAATTGGCCCCGCCCCGGGGGACATTGATTTTCCTTATATGTGTATAGCAAAAACTTAAAAATCTTCTTTGAAAAAACCCAAAGAGCTAGAGTTTAGATATTAAGCATGAAACATTTTCTAGTAAGTGTCCACAAAGTTTGTTCAAATAAAAGCCCTTGGGTCAAAACTGGCCCTGCCCCAGGTGTGTCATTGTTTTTAACTATATGTGTAAAGAAAAACTTGACCAGCTAGACCTTAGATGTTTAGCATGAAACATCTTCTAATGGGTGTCTACCAAGTTTGTTGAAATAAAAGCCCTTGGGGCTTAAACTGGCCCCGTTCCGGGGGCCTATATACAGGTGAGCGACTTCAGGGCCATCATGGCCCTCTTGTTTAACTTAATTACAGAATTTACTTAGAATATTTGTCAATAATGGTAATTTAAACAGACAAGCGTAAAACGACACAAGTGCTCATGTTTTTCATATATTGCTATGTGGTGAAACATAGATTGATTCAAAGGTTTATTTGCATGTAGGATTAGGTTTCATTGCTTTAATCTGACGCAGCTTTTTGCTTCATTTGAAATTTTTAGCCATTTTAATTCTTATCACACTTGATATCTTTAATGGATTTGTCCGTCTTTCAACCTGGCCAAAACCATATTATTGGGGATATTCCGTATAAGGACTGACTGGGCAGTGGACAGTGCACACAATGCTCACCAGCTATTTAAGTCTGTGCTGGACGCAAGTGTCAAATCCCTTGCGGCCAGCAGGCTGAGGGCATGGTTTATACAACTTTGGTTTACATCCAATAGGCAATCATACAAGCCACATATCTAAGCACATTCAAAAATCATGATATTTTATTTTTAGTAAGAGACAGTATCTTTTAAACCCCTGCAGAGATCGAAAATTCCACTCATCCACTGGTAATTACTAGTAGAATTAAGGAGTATTTGATGCAGAATGAATAGAAAAATGTTGTCTGCACATTGGATTTAGTAACTACTCGTCCTAGGACGAATGACTCTCAAAATATTTTAGATGCCTGCCCTGTCTATAGAATTCATCTACCGTTTATAGATTTCTAATATCTGTTAATAATTTAAAATTATATCCTGCAATATAACCTCTATGTCATCACTAGATATATTGTATATCTCTTTAATATTTTCTAGCTTATAACTATAATATATTATACTAAGGCATATATGATACTTGCATATTCTATTGAAGTCAGTTTTATAGTCACAATGTAGATAAATGAGTACAAAATCTACAAAAACTGGGATATGGTTTACATGTATATTGTATGGATAAAGCCTTTAAACAGGAGATACCAGACATTACATTATGCTTTTGCTTCACATGCATGTAATTTTTATGGATGTTGTTTTTATTTAAAGATTTGTATATGGGTTGGTTACCTGATTGTACAATAAACATTTTAATTTTGAACTGCTGCTCTTTCCGTATCTTAAAAAGGGACACATTAAAATGCTGTTCAGTGGTTAGTTATGCTCATTAGTGGGGGTATATTGCTTTCCATTTTTCTGTCTGTCCATCCGTAGACCAAATGGCTTAAAGAACAATTATGCCTAGGAACTTCAAACTTAGTATGATGATTGTTCATGACCAGTAGATGGCCCCTATTGACTTTGGGGTCAAAGTTCAAGGTCTTATTGACCTTGTAGGTATAAACGGTTTCTGATCAATAACTAAAGAAAACTCAGGCCTAGGAACTTTAAACTTGGTATGGTGATAACTCATGACCAGTAGATGACCCCTATTGATTTTGGGGTCTAGGGGTCAAAGGTCAAGGACACATAGTAACCTGACCAAATGACTAATTGGCTGCGGATAGGGGGGCATGCATGTTTTACAAACATATCTTGTTTCTAAAGAATACATACTCCTGATGTCATGTAAGATCAATGAAATGGAAAAAAAATCACATTCCTTTTCCTTATGTCATATAACCTATTATTTATAACTACAGAATGTGTCAAGAGAACAAAGCTTTAATGAATACTTTAGAGTCAAGAACAGAAGACCTCAGGAAAATAACAGCTCAGAAAATGGGTATGATACATTATGGTTTATCTGAATACAAATTTTAATATTCCAAACATTATTTCCTCATTTGCCAAGTTGTTTCAATACATGAAATGATTTTATTAATGGAGTTCTACAGTTGTCATTTTCTCAATATGAAACTTGATATTTTTAAGTGGCTGTGAAAATTTTTTTATTTTATTTTATTTTTTTGTGTGTTATCTAAAGCTGTGGACAGGGAGAATGATGAACTTCTGGCATTGTTAGACATACAAGAGCGGGCGAAATATGAGAAGACCAGGAGTGTGTCTTCTGAGGAGAATTACTGCTCGTTCTCAACTACTGAGGTAATTATAGAACAAACTTAACCCCAACATGTTTTTTCTGATTGTCTCCCTTGATATTCCAGTCATATATTTTTGAATGAGATGTACAACTAAAATTTATAAATAAAAATGATTGTTGGGTTGTTGTTGTTGGTGGGTTTTTTTTCAAGTTAGTAAAAAGTTATTTATGTATGTTCAAAGAATAAGAAATAGAATTCTGAGCAATGTTTGATCTGAAATTGTCATTCAAGCTTATGAAGTCATGTTTTGTTTAAACTGCTTATACTGAAGTATTTTTCTCTTATCAATCGGTTGTGGGCATAATTTAAGGACACAATGTTTTTACTCTGTCTGTTTATTTGTCTGTATATCACAAAATTTTAACCTTAACAAAAAGTCCTTTTTTTCTATACAGCCTCCAAACTTCACAGGTGCATGCACCTTGATGAGCCAATTGGAGGTCAGTGTGTCAAAAAGGTCAAGGTCATTCCCTGGGGGGCATGGCATTCATTTAAATATATTTTTTTAGTGGGATATATTTGTAGACTACAGTTAATTTTTTTGTTCCTTTTTGCTTGTGTAATCATACATTTATATACATGAATTAAGTGTAATGAGATTTGTTCAGGTATTGTAAGTTATGATTACTAAGTTATGATTACATGTATATGAATGATTATTTACAGCTTGCGGTGCTAGGAGCATGTAGGTGTAGAATATCAACACCTGATCCATGTACCTGTGCCCATGCTGCTGCTAATCTGAAGAAAGAAATTGTCAAAATGAAAGAGGAGGTAAGATTTTAGAGTCAAACTTCATATGATCAAATAAAAAAGATCTATCATAAAGATTTCCTCTGAAAACATTCTGCAACTGTAAACCTTGTGTCAGTGATTCCAATTGATTTATAAATGTATTAGTAAAGTTAACAATTGCCACAGGAGAATAGTTCTGTTCTTGCATATCAGACTGGTGTTTTCAGTTAGTTTACCCATGCTGGAAATCTCATTTAGGGTTGGTGGTGCCAGATGAGGCTTGTGCCTTAAACATGTTGCATTTTGGTGCTTTTTAAAATGATACTGGGTGTCTAGGATGAAGTGAACAAAAACGGGGTCCAAAATCGATCCTAAGGGAAGTCTCCACATAAGTTTGCTATATACATGTACAAAGTTTGATTACAATAACCAATTCCTGGTGTAAGAAAAAAAGGAAATCAATGAAATGTGAAAAATTAATCTATTGAGGTAAACCATTTGAAATATAGTAGAATATGCAAGGAAAAATATCTGAGATGTATTTTTGTTTCAGATCGAAATATCTAAACCTACTCAATGTCACAAATAAAGTAAACTATGTGTCACACATATTTTATAATCAAGAGGTAATGATATATGACAATGAATAAAGTTTGTGTTCATGAAATGTTATGACAATTTGCTGTTTTATATTTAGTTACTGCTGTACAAGAGTCGTAGAGACGAGGCTTATCACACAGTAGATGCTTACCGGAAAGCTTTTGAGGAACAGTTACAGAGGAATAAATCTCTAACACTACAGTTAGCTAATATAAGTTCAGGAAAGGGCAGTACAGGAAACTTATCTGGAACCTCTAAGGCTAAACTTGCCCTCAAATGGCTGATTGGTAGTCTAAATGATGAAGGTATGTTGTTTTTAAAGTGACATTATGCCCATTGTGTAAATGGTGAATGCATTGGTAAAAGTACAAGTAACTTTACATTTTGCCATAATTGTAATCAGTCTCATATTTTACTATGCAAAAATAATTAAACAATAATCCATGTGACCCAAGAAAATAAACAAAAAATGGTTTGGAACGTTCAGTTTACAAAAAGAGCGATCAGTAATCACATGTGTCGCCTCATGATGGCCAATTTCATGTTGGGACAAATTTTGTGACAGACGGACAGACAGACGGACAGTGCACAACTAGACTAACAACTTTGTACTGATCATCCCTGTAAAGTTTGGATAAAATTGCACCAGTAGTTTATGAGGAGTAGTCCGGACAAGCTTTTGCGTATCTGGCAACACACAGAAAAAAACACCTTTTTATCAAAGGGCCATAACTCAGCCAAAAATCGTTCAACCGGAAAACCCGTGCAATATGCGCAAGGACTTCAGCTACAGATCAATCCTGTAAAGTTTCATTGAAATTGCATAAGTGGTATAAGAGAAGTAGTCTGGACAAACTTTAAAAATAAAAATTATTAAAGGGCCATAACTCAAACAAAAATCATTGAACCCGGAAAATGCTGACAATATGCACAACTAGACTTGGTACTGATCATTCCTGTAAAGTTTGGATGAAATTGCACCAGTAGTTTATGAGGAGTAGTCCGGACAAGCTTTTGTGTATCTGGCAACACACAGAAAAAGAAACCTTTTTATCAAAGGGCCATAACTCGGCCAAAAATCATTCAACCGGAAAACCCGTGCAATATGCGCAAGGACTTGAGCTACAGATCAATCCTGTAAAGTTTCATTGAAATTGCATTAGTGGTATAAGAGAAGTAGTCCGGACAAACTTTAAAATTAAAAATTATTAAAGGGCCATAACTCTGACAAAAATCATTGAACCGGAAAATCCTGACAATATGCACAACTAGACTTGGTACTGATCATTTCTGTAAAGTTTGGATGAAATTGCACCAGTAGTTTATGAGGAGTAGTCCGGACAAGTTTTGTGACGGACGGACGGACAGACAGACAGACAGACAGACAGACGGACAGACGGACAGACGGACAGACAGACGACGGAGAAGTGATCCCTATATGTCGCCACTACTCCGTAGAGGCGACACAAAAAGAGTGGGGCAGTCTTTTGGTGTTTAAGGCAAATTTATAGTTTATATATTTTCCAATATCAACTGTTGCCAAATCGCCATTATAACAGTCAATGTTTAGATATAATTAGTGAAATAAATAGTCAATTCAGCTAAACTTGACAATGAAAAAATAAGCATAATGTCACTTTTAGAGAGAAAACTCTAAATTTATGATTGAGAAAAAAACAACAAAAACACTATAATTCAACATAAAAGTGTTATGAAATAAAGTAATAGCAATATTTTATAATTGTGTGATTGTTCATTTGATAAATGTATACAAATATATGAAAAACCTTTGACCTTTTGATAAAGAAGTTTGTTTGACATCTGCTAAAAGGTCAGCTTCTTATCTGTGCAATCTTTCCATACCTCATCATAAAAATAAAACCTTAAAAACAAACTATAAGAAGTTTCAGTTCCCAATAGGACAAGAGTATTATGAAAATTTAGCAAAACAAAGGGAGTTAACACAAAAAGTGTGAACATAATATCTAGCATTATTAATAAGTCTTAGTCTCAGTTTTGCTTGAAATGCTTATTTTATATTTGAGTGGCAGTGTGGCTGAGTGGTTAACGCGTCAGACTTGTAATCTAAGGATTGCTTGGTGCATGGATTCAAACCCAGTCAGGGTCAAGCCGTTGTTTCCTTGAACAAGAAACTTTACAGTCATTGCTTAGTACTGGATGGTTCCAGGAACTGATTTGAGAGTATTTCAATAAGCTTATGGCGTCAACCACAATCAAACTAAAATAAATGCGTATAAACTAAATTCTTATTTTAACATGTGCTCATTCAAACCGTACAAGAATAATGAGTGGTCTTGTATTACAGAGATAGCAGATGATGTATCTAGTATGGTACCTGGCCCGGCCATGTCAGAATATGAGTTGATCACCTACCTTACAGAAATGGTAGATATATATTTCATTATTAACAGTCAACTTGTCCAGTTAGCTCAATAGGTAGAGCATTGGACTGTTAATCTGGCAAACCAGGTTTGATTCCCAGTTGGCGCAGGATCATTAAAATCCTTTCTATGGTCATTTGCACTGTACTTCTGCACTGGCATGTACTGCAGAAATCAGTTCTTTGCGAAAATAAAAGCAACTAGTACTGGTAAACTGCTTGACAGCCCGTCCAGGAACGATGCAGTGGCTGAACTGTGTTCTGGTAAATTAATGTGGCTTACTGCTGTGAACTGGAGTGAAAACTACAAACCCCACTACCGTCAACGTGTCGTATTAGACATTTGAGGAGTAATAACATATCCGAATAAATTTTACTGATTGTTAAACTATCAATAAATTAAAATATTTACAGTGAATATTAGTCAAATGATGGAAGAGATATAGTGTATTGATAAACACAAATAGAATAATTTTAGGTAAGCTTTATTATATATTTTCATGAGAAAATCCCAAATCCAAAAGTAAGATTACATTGTCAGCAATTAGCATTACAGGCATGCAAGCAGTTCCCATACGAAAACAATATTAGGCCTCGTAACAAAAGTTATTCTATATTAAGAACATATTGGGATTTGCATGATTTGTGTGACGAGCAGAATACTGATGTGGTACAATAATTTCTTTGGTGAGTGATCAAATTAATCTATAGTTTTTAAATAACTAAGATTTTTGTATGGGAACTACTCGCATGCCAGTATTCTGTATTTTTTGTCGTATAAGAAAAGTTTTTACGTGCTAAATAACGCAAAAAGATAAATTTGAGTTACTTTCGATAATTTGTTCATTACTCTTGTAAGTGCTTGTAGGAAAACTTACAGACATATATATATACCAATGAAAAGTCAAGTCAGCTGTGGAATGGTCATTGTTATATTCATTATTAAAATCCCTTAAATTTAGGTAATTATCATAGCCATATTTTTAAAGTCCAAACTCTTTTTTCAGTTAAACGAGAAGAAGGAAGTATTAGCACATCAAAAGCTTGCTGCACAGATTCTTGCAGATAGAGTGAAAGTTTTGGAAGAGAAACTCTCCCACTATGAAAAAGAAAGTTCAGATGTGTTTACATGAACATAAAGCAGGTTTACATGAACATAAAGCAGGTTTACATGAACATAAAGCAGGTTTACATGAACATAAAGCAGGTTTACATGAACATATAGCAGGTTTACATGAACATATAGCAGGTTTATTTATACATATAGAAGGTTTATAACAACTGATACCTTTTAGGTTTATGTAAACATGCGAACAAACAATAGGTTTATGTGAACATATTAGCTAGAATGTAAAACTAATATGTGAAGATACAGCAGGTTTACAAAATGTGTTTTAATAGTATAAGGTAAACACATTTATGTGAACACAAAGTGGGTTTATTTGACCATACATTTATAGTAAGTTTATGTGTACATAAAGCAAGTGTATGTAAACATTGGTCAATTTATGTGAACATAAACCATAGTTATGTGAACATACAACAAGCTGTAAGAACATATAGCAATTTATGTGAACATGAACCATGGTTATATGAACATAAAGCAAGCAATTACAACTTAATTATAGCAATTTGTGTGAACACAAAGTTTTTATGTGAACATATAATAGGTTTTATGTGAACATTAAAAGTTTTTGTGAACATGTCATGTGATCATATGGCAGCTTACAAGAACATAATGTACATGACCAGAATATGTAAGCAAATGTTTACAAGAACATTTTACAAGGATATGATAAAAAGATTTATCAATAAAAATCATGTTTTTATGAATATTATGGCATATTCTACATAGATATAAAAGATGTGATTTTAAATGTGTATGCTATTACAATTTACAAGTGTATGTTGACATATTTTTATATAATGGCTACTGTACATGATTATAATAGCATGTTTATGCTACTGAAATAGCAAAGTTTTCATTACATTTTATAAATTTACACATGATGCAATAATTGCTCATTTACATGACTGTAATAAGTTTACGCATGATATAAAAGCAATTTTACATGCCATTGATAGTAAATATACCTGACTTTTTATTGTTATGTACATGTACATGATTTCCATGTAAATCTCTTAGTCCCAATATGGAATCCCAGCATACAATGTATGTTGATATGAAGGTGTATGATTTTGTCTGAGATATATTTTTTCATAAATATAATGAGTGGAATGTTTACTTAAAGATTTACCAGTAAGCGTTGTTTTTTCTTGCCATGTTTAAATTTATTATGGGTATTTGTTGCTTTGTTACGATTGATACATGGATTTTTTTTATCGTGTCTGAAGTTTACCTCATTTTATGAAATATTTACAAAGTTCAATTCAGCCTTAATACTTAAAAGTGCCTTTCCATTTTATTGATATTTTGAGAAAACAGTATTAGTTTTATATTGATTTAGATAATGAATCCATGTTGATTGATTGTGTCTTCCATTTTGTATGTAGCATATACCATTTTGTATTTATGTGTAAATATGTACAGCATTTGGTCAATTTTTAATTTTACTACTTGTGTTCTGATAAATTGTGGACTTGGTTACCTTGACCTTTTATCTACAAAGACCTTAACCTAGTTTATGTTTTAAACCAAAGGTTAAGTTCATAGAAACAACAAATGAATTAGCTTTTGTAAAGGTGATTTTTAAATTTTGGATATTTTGGTTTTGTAATACTAATGGTGGTCCTGAGCTTCATTTAATGTGGCTTTTAGTTTCTTGATTAAGGCTTATTTGTACCATATATGAGCCGCGTCATGACAAAACCAACATAATGGTTTTGCGACCAGCATGAATCCAGACCAGCCTGCGCATCCGGGCAGTCTGATCAGGATCCATGTTGTTCACTAACAAACTCTATAACAAGTAGAGAAACGGATAGCGAACAGCATGGATCCTGATCAGACTGCGCGGATGGGCAGGCTGGTCTGGATCCATGCTGGTCGCAAACCCATTATGTTGGTTTTGTCATGTTGCGGCTCATATATATATGTCATTGAAAATTTCATGAAAAAGGTAATAGTTTATGTTGTGAATATATCTACTTAATTAATGTTACATGTAGTTGCCATGGAGAATTTATGTATTGCTATAAGTTAATTTATTGTTATAGAAATTTTATCTGTTAACAATTCTATAAATATTCGTAGACATAAAATTGTGTTGATAAAACAAATTGGGTGACCATATATGTACATATGAATGTTTGTTAATATGGTAAGGATTATAACTTAGGTGTTAAACTGTTAAAAACTTATAGCTAAGCCTTTCTTAATGTTAAAGAAGCACGCTTCCAGATTCCTGCTAATTTTTCAAAAAATTTGAAAATGTATTAGAAAGTAAAATAATGTGAAGTGAACAAAAAAAAAATTACGAAAAACAACAAAGAAAATAATTTACACATTGCAAATGGCAATTACAACCAATGTGAATTACCAAAAAAGTGCAAAAATTGCCCGTACTGCATTAGTAACAAAGTACAAATACATTGTAAAATACTGCAAAATAGGTCATTTATTGCAAATAACATGGAAATTATTACTATTATCTTGAATTTTTATACTTTTCTTAAAATCTCAGTACATTTTTGTCAAATTTGATTTTCTTGAAATATTTTGGCTAATCTGGAGGCATGCAGCTTTAAAGCAGATTTTACATATTTCAGTTTTGATACTGGCCTCTAAATGAACCATGAATTTTAAGATCAAAGAGTGTTTTTTTGCTTCTCTTTATACCATTGTGTATATCTGTAAAAAAAGGAAACATGTTCTCAGTGATTTTTCACCTTATATAAATGAGGTCATTAAAAGACCTCTTCACAATTGAAATTTTCTTAACAGTCTTGCAGTTTTCCCAAAAGTCTGAACTCAACAGCTTTTTTCTCTCCAAATTAGCAATTTGAGCGATATTTTTTTCCCAAAATCAAGAGGCTAAGTCCTCTTTCAAATAAAGTGAGCAAAACCACTGGTTTAAACCTTTTGAAATCATGATAGGTGTTTTGGTCAAATGATAATTATGATGTTGCCAGTTACAAGTTTTTTCTCTTGGTGTACATACAACCTTTTTTTTGCCATGTACAGTTGTGCCATACCAGGTAGGTAACTCAGATCTATAGCAAAACTTTCACGTAAATTTACAGATTTTGGTGTATAATTTATAATAAAGGGCATTGGAAACTCAGATTTATATGCATGTAATTAAAATTGCTTTTATTTACACACAAAAACAGCTTAATTCTGAAATAATATTATTAATTGATTAATTAATTGATTGATTGACTGAATAATTGACTAATTAGTTAGCTGGCTGATTGATTAGTTTATTGATTTACCATGACAAAAAGGGAGGTGATTAATTTAGGTTGATTTACCATGACAAAAAGGGAGGTAATACATGGTTGTTGTTCTAATTTTCACTATTTTACATGTTTGTGCCAAACATTATGTAATTTTTAATATATATGTAAAAAATTGTACATACAAGTATGCAATATGTTAGTTTGCTGAATAAATTAGAAAAAGGGGGAAATGATTTCCTTTGTTTGTTTTATCCACTTGGAAGTTTGAGTACAAGTTTTTTTACTGATAAATCAGCTTATAAATTGGCATATGCATTTTTAGCTCACCTGTCACAAAGTGACAGGGTGAGCTTTTGTGATCGCTTTTCGTCCGGCGTCCGGCCGTCGTCCGTCCGTAAACTTTTACTTTAAATGACATCTCCTCATAAACCACTAAGCCAATTTCATCCAAACTTCACAGGAATGTTCCTTTGGTGGTCACCTTTAAAGATTGTTCAAAGAATTTAATTCCATCTAGAACTCTGGTTGCCATGGCAACCGAAAGAAAAAACTTTAAATATCTTCTTTTAAAAAACCCTAAGAGCTAGAGCTTAGATATTTGGCATGAAACATCTTCTAGTGAGTGTCTACCAAGTTTGTTCAAATAAAATCCCGGGGGTCAAAATTGGCCCCATCCCAGGGGGTCATTGATTTTCCCTATATGCATATAGTAAAAACTTAAAAATTCTTCTTTTAAAGAACCCAAAGAGCTAGAGCTAAGATATTCAGCATGAAACATCTTCTATTGATTTTCCTTATATGTGTATAGCAAAAACTTAAATAATCTTCTTTGAAGAAAACCAAATAGCTAGAGTTTAGATATTAAGCATGAAACATCTTCTAGTGAGTGTCTACCAATTTTGTTCAAATAAAATCCCTGGGGTCAAAATTGGCCCCGCCCCAGGGGGTCATTGATTTTCCCTATATGCATATAGTAAAAACTTAAAAATTCTTCTTTTAAAGAACCCAAAGAGCTAGAGCCAAGACATTCAGCATGAAACATCTTCTATTGAGTGTGTTCCAAGTTTGTTCAAATAAAAGCCCTGGGGTCAAAATTGGCTGCGCCCCAGGGGGTCATTGATTTTCCCTATATGCATATAGTAAAAACTTACAAAATCTTCTGTGAAAGAACTCAAAGAGCTAGAGCTAAGATATTCAGCATGAAACATCTTCTAATGGGTGTCTACCAAGTTTGTTCAAATAAAAGCCCTGGGGTCAAAATTCCCGGGGTCATTGATTTTCCTTATATGTGTAAAGCAAAAACTTAAATAATCTCTTTTGAAAAAACCCAAATAGCTAGAGTTTAGATATTAAGCATGAAACATCTTCTAGTGAGCGCTACAAAGTTTGTTCAAATTAAATTCCTGGGGTCAAAATTGGCCCCGCCCCGGGGGGTCTTGATTTTCCCTATATGCATATAGTAAAAACTTAAATAATCTTCTTTGAAAAAACCTAAATGGCTAGAGTTTAGATATTACGCATGAAACATCTTCTGGTAAACGTCTACAAAGTTTGTTCAAATTAAAGCCCTGGGGTCAAAACTGGCCCGCCCCGGGGGTGTCATTGTTTTTAACTATATGTGTGTAGTAAAAACTTAAAAATCTTCTTTTAAAAAACCCAATGAGCTAGAGCTTAGATGTTTAGCATGAAATATCTTCTTATGTATGTCTACAAGGTTGGTTCAAATAAAAGCCCTTGGGTGAAAATTGGCCCTGCAGGGGGGGGGGGGGGAGGGGGAGCGGGTGAGATCATTGTTTTTCATTACATGTGTGTAGTAAAAACTTATTATTGTGAAACGTCTTCTAATGAGTGTCTTCCAAGTTTGATCAAATAAAAGCCCTGGGGTTTAAACTGGCCCCGCTTCGGGGTCCTACATACAGATGAGTGACCTCAGGGCCATCATGGCCCTCTTGTTATAGTATTAGCTCACTTGAGCACATTGTCCTCTTGGTGAGATATTGTGGTTAGACTATGTGCTGTTGTGCATCGTCTGTCATAAAATTTTGTTTGAAAAAAACATCTCCTCCTAAACCATGGTACCAATATTGTTAAAACTAAGCTGGATTGTTCCTAGCATGAAACGGTTTCAAAATTGTTTAAAGAATTCTATTCCATGCAGACTTGCAATGGCAACAAAAATTAAAATCTTTAAACTTTTCCTCTCCAAAACCACAAGGGCTAGATATTTGGTATGCAACATTGCCAAGTTTTTAAGGTCAAAATTTGCATGAATAATTGTCTAGTTGACCTCTGATAGCCCTGGGGTCAAAAGCCCTCCCCATCCGGTTTCAACCAGGGTCATGACCCAGTGACCTACCTTTTTTGTATTTATGCTATGAAATTTGGACTTCTGGTAGATGCACATTTGCAGATGCAATCTGAACTTTGATAAATGTTGAACTTAATTTTGATCAAGTGACATACTTTTTTGTATTTTTAGCTACAGCTATAAATTTGGACTGCACTGTATAATTATGTGCACAGTTTCAAATCAAGAATTGAACTTTGACATTAGTTGACCTAGATTTTGACCCAGTGACCTACTTTTTTTGTAAATAGAGCTGAAGCTCTACACCAATCGTGTATATAGTTTATATAAACCTTTGGTTAATCCAATGGAAACATAACATATATGCAATATTATAATGTTAGTTTTAGGAACAACATAGGTTATATAAGAAAATGGTATGTGATTTGAACCTTTATGAGAGAAAAAAATAATTGTACATGATAAACTCTAAAGATTTTGACCAGCCTACATGGCCCAGTATTATTAGTTGTAAGCTAAAATAATCAAACTTCTAGCCCTACACCCTTCATGATCAATTCCTACACATCAAAACTTCAAACCTGTGTTTAATAACTGATAAACACTAGTGAGACCAATATTATATCTTAATTATTTACATTATGATTATCCAATTGAAAATAAAGTTACACATGTGCAGTATTATAAGTATATTAAGTATTATATTGTCAATCAAAACCTATGTTATCACATTGTGTGTACAAACATTATCAGTGTGATATCATCTGATTTTTAATCTTGAAAACAAAGATGCATTTAACCCTGACCTTAGTGTGGACAACTGCTTAATATATAGTTCAAGTAAGTCATTTTATTTATGTATAAAATCTCATTTATAAAAGTAACAATTCTATTGTGTTTCTTTTTTAGTTTTCAAAATTTTACACTTTTGCATCTGTATTTGAAATCTTATTAATTGATTTATCTAAAACAGTTCAAGAGTGTGATACTTAGCTACACAATCTAACTAAAATAAATTATTTTCAGTAATGTCTTGCAATACCTTTTCATATAGCATTAAGTATTTATTTTTGACGATTAAAATGAAATAATAACCATGCATAAACAACAACACCAGTAATATAGTGATGACTTATCAAATAAAGAAGAAAAGAAATACATTCATGCTGTATTATAAATGAAATTAATTTATTCTTGTTACTTGAACAGATTTCAATTTAGTTGCAAAACTCTATGATAAATGTTCCGTGTTCTTATTTTACATCCACATTCTACCTTATTTATGACATCTGCTGTTACCTATTAAGCTACAAATATTTCATTGAAGTGGCGGCATGGACGAGGGGTTAATGCGTTGGACTAGTAATCTAATGATTGCTAGCCTCATTGGTTCAAACCCCGTCATGGGCCATTCATTCAAGAAACTTTACACTCATTGCTTCTTTACTGGTTGGTTCCAGGAACGGATTCGAAAGTGTGTCTAAAAGCTTATAGCTTCCTACACAATCGCACTAAAATAAATTCTGTATAAATCAAATATTTCATTTGTAATAACATTTAATGAAGTTTCAAATTCTACATTATTAACTTTTTTTTCAGGTAATTCAGAATGGCTTTCTGCTATAGGATGATGATGCTCAGGTTAATATTATTAACATCCATTCTGTACTCAGTAAATGCAGCCTACAAAAGAGATCCCTGTCCATCTCCGTGCCGTTGCTATGAATTCCTGGGTGTTCAATCTGCATATTGCAATAATACAGGGATAACTTCCGTACCTCAAGGAATTCCGGAAAATACGCAACTTCTCGATTTGTCAGCCAATCCCATCCCTTACATCAAAGTTGGTGCAATCAACAATCTACCAAATTTACAATACATTGTTTTGAATAACATGGGGTATCATGAGGATAGCATAGAATTTGGTTCTCTTGAATTACCTAATCTTACAGATATCGATTTAGCCCTTAATGCCTACACAACAATACCAAAATCTCTTCCAAAGAAGATGACTTCTTTGATGATGAATGATAATCAAATCAAAGTGCTGAAAGCCGACAGTTTTAATGGATATCCTAACCTTCAGTCTTTGCTTATAGATTTCAATAAACTGAATAAAATCGAGGCAGGCACTTTTACCCCTGCCGTAGCTCTTCAAGAACTTTCTATACGATTCAACAAGCTAACAGATGACAGCATCCCTCGTGGACTGCTCTCCAAAAATCTGAATCTTACCCAGTTGGAAATGAGGTTCAATAACTTCGAACACGTCATACCAGATTTACCTGCGTCGGTTCAGTACGTAGATTATGTTGGAAATCATATCACCGAGCTACCAGCTTACTCACTGCAAACAACACCAAACCTTACCTCATTCGAGGCGTGGCAAGGACAGGTTAGCAGGACTTATATAGATTAAATTCTAAAGGCTGAAAATATATATTCTTTTTTCTTTGAAGAAAAAAATAAGTAAAAGTCATACATGTATTTATTAATTAACATTTAAATATTACAAATATAATTTTTTTAAGCTGTACCTTTTAAAAGTTTAAGATCATACTTCAACTTTAAAATATCAAACTAAAATGATTTCAGACACAATACTGACTGCTACAAGGTCTTTCAAAGTATTTTTGGTCTTTCTACTGTGTATTTTGTTTGTTTGTTTGTTTCATTTTTACGCCTTTTTCAAAAGTATTTCAGTCATATAGGCGGGTAGTTTCCTAACCATCGTTCCTGGAGAGTTACACCAGTACTAGACAACCTTCCTCCGCGCTAAACTACCAAAGCATCTCCCGGGGATCGAACCCACGCCAGAGAGGTAACTGGATTAGAAGTCATCGACTGTAACCCCTCGACCACGGAGGCGGTTTCTACTGTGTATAGATGACACTATAATAAAATATAATAATTAAAATAATCTATTCACTTTGATTGTTTCAGATGACCACACTACAAGACAATGCTTTTTACGGCTTGCACAAACTTACTCTTTTGGACTTTATGCAAAACAAGATTTCCTCTGTCTTAACTAAAGACACTTTTAATGGTTTGACAGGACTACAAACACTTTATCTGGACTCAAATAACATCAGCAAAATAGAACCTGGAGCATTTCGTTCATTCAAATCTTTATCATCAATGTGGCTTCAGGCAAATCAGTTGACCGTTCTTGAACCGGAAGTTCTAGATGTCAAATATATTCCGAAGCTCTCGGAACTATATATAGATACCAATCCGTGGTATTGTGACTGTCATCTGCGCTGGCTACGTGAGAAAGTCAATAACGCCTCGTACGTAATTCAAGATCCACATTTGATCACGTGTGCTGGACCAGCAAAAGTGGCGGGAAAAGCATGGGATGTGCTTCAACCTAGTGATTTTGTTTGTCCATAGAAAATGTCAAGTTCATGACATGTATTGTAAAAGATATTTTCCTCATATTGTCACCTTAGTGCAGTAATAGGTTAACTCCCATTAAATTGTATAAGGAGTTAACCTGTTACTGCATTAAGGTGATGAATATATGCTATTGTATGTATAATAATGATTATCTCCAATTGCAAAAAAGAATAAAATGTGTTAAAAAATATAGAAGTGTCAAAATAAATATCATATCACATCATCGCTCTGAAGGGAGAAAATTAAACTGAAATATGGAAAACCCTCTTCAAAGACCATTGGGAAGGCAAATGTTTTGATTGATTGATTTGATATTGAGGTTTAACTTTTACTGAAATCTAACTGTTGGAAGAACAGTTTTGCTTTACAGAGTGCCTCTCTGCAGAGAGAGGCACAGGTTGCATTGTATTATCACTGCAGCTTATATAGGAATAGTGGAAGTGCTTTGTTTAAGTTGGTCTTCAAAAGTCATATAGTTACCCAAATGCACATACACACACACACACAAGCGCACGCAGGCACACACACTATAATTATGATACTGTACATTCGTAAGGTCAATTTATTTGACAGCCATGATGATTATATTACCTATTATATTACCTCATAATACACACAGGTGATGCAAATTTATGAATTAATTTCTATTTTAATTAAGAAAAGCAATAATTTTTATTGTGCTTTATCATGAATTCATTAAAAGATACTTTTGATAGGTTATATGGCTGTTTATTAAAGATTATTTTTAATATAACCCTTCCCTAGGTTTGGTTATATAATTTCACAATCATTTATACTGGGCCATATAACCTGGTCTAAACAAAAAATTTAACTAATAACATATACGCCGCGTCTCGACAAAACCAACATAATGCGTTTGCGACCAACATGGATCCAGACCAGCCTGCGCATCCGCGCAGTCTGATCAGGATCCATGCTGTTCGCTTACAAACCCTATAACAAGTAGAGAGTGATAGCGAACAGCATGGATCCTGATCAGACTGGGCGGATGCGCAGGCTGGTCTGGATCCATGCTGGTCTCAAACGCATTACGTTGGTTTTGTCATGACGCAGCTCATGTATAAAATGTATAACCATTTCAGACATCAGTGATGTTTTATCTAAACCTGATAACCAAGGTCAAGAAAACTGGCTAATTGTTATCACTAAGATAACCTCAAATATTCATATATCAGTATTTGGTATATTTTCTGTTTACTATTGTGGATTTGATGTTGTATAACACTCAGATTTCTGAGAGCAATTTGCAAGGTTTGTGTGTGTGCTTTTTTTTCAATTTTGAAAAGCTTTTTACTTTTTTTTAAAATTTAAATGGTAATAGATTAAATTTGTGTTTTTCAAAGTTCAAAAATATGTTAATTATTCAATCATGAAATTTAGATATTGAAATCAAGGACCTATTACATTTGTACTTTTCTGTTATATTTAAGTTGAAAATAAACTTTTATGAACCTTCTAAAAAAATCTTATTTAAAATGGACCATATATTGGATAGTTTCCATGTTTTTTTTTACAAGCTATTCCATTAATTGAACTATGACCATGAAGTTGCTAACACAAAGTAATTAAATCCTTATTTCAAACTTCGAAATATTATATACCTAACGTAGACCTTTAAAAGACCTTTACAAATTCTTTTTTTCCTTTACAAGGTTGCAATACTGGAATGATACCTATACAATTATGGCACAGTTATACCATCTTGTAATTTTGTTTATGGTGTTGATAACAGCTGAAGCAGCATATCGGGGACCGGCATGCCCATCTTCGTGTAGATGCCTACACTTTGAAGGCCTCCAATCAGTGTATTGCAATAGAACGGGTATAAATGCCGTACCCTCCGGTATTCCTCCAGATACTCAGCTGTTGGACCTTTCCGAAAATAACATCGAGCGCATTGCTTTGGACGACCTGAAAGGACTTAAATACTTACAAGAATTAGATCTATCATCAAACAGGCTGGATGAAAGCAGCATAGAAAGCCGGGCTTTAGATTTAACCAAATTAGTAACGATTGACCTGTCATTTAACTTATACAAGAGTATTCCAAAATCACTACCAGCTAACATTAGCAAGCTTTGGTTTTTCAACAATAATGTACAAATACTTAAATCAGATAGTTTTCTTAACTACACTAACCTACAATATGTAGATCTCTCAAACAACAATATGGTTGCAATCGAAAAAGGGGCATTTGATCCACTTTTATTTTTACAGACGCTGTATATACCTTTTAATAACTTAACAGATGAAAGCATTCCACCAGGAACTTTCAATGGGTCAACAAATTTACAATTATTATCAGTCCGGTTCAATTTACTACAGCACATGTTTAAATATCTCCCATGCTCACTTCAATATTTGGATTATGTTGGTAATAAAATAATAACAATACCAGCGTATTCATTTGTAGATTTACCAAACCTCCAGACACTGTCATTTTGGGAAGGTCAGGTATGTTTTTATCAACTTATTTAATTCCTCTTAACCCTGAACCACCTGAATTCGTGTAATGGATTTGCTAAGCTTTGAATTGGAATAGTCCATTCAAATTTTAAAGCTGCATGCCAAAATATTTCAAGAAAATCAAACATATGAAAAATGTTCTTAGATTTAAGTAAAGTAAAAGATTCAAGTAAAAATTTATGTTGTGTGCAATTAATGACTGATTTTGCAATACTTGTCACCATATTTCTACTGTGTGACTGCAGTAAGGGTTGTTGTTTTTTGTATATTTTGACCTCTTTTTGGTCATTTACATGGATTGTAAGGGCCATTTTCAATGTGTAAATAACTTTTTTTGTTCACTTCACAATATTATACTTTCTATCCATTTTCAATATGTTCATGAACATTAGCATAAATGGAGGCATGCCCCTATTAAAATACAACAAGAGCTGTTGGTAGGACAGCAAGGCTCGACTATTCTTAGTGCTTGATAGTAAAACAAGAGGGCCATGATGGCCCTAGATCGCTCACCTGAATTATCAAACTCATCCAAACAATTACCTAGACAAGCATTCTGACCAAGTCTCATGACAGGTGAGTCAAAAATGTGACCACTACAGTGTTAACAAGGATTATCCATATTTGAGCAGTGCGACCTAGTTTTTTACCCAGGTGACACATATTCAAACTTGACCTAGAAATCATCAAAAAAAACTTTCAGACCAATTTCCAGGATACTTGGATCAAAACAGTAGCAACTAGAGTGTTAACAAGATTTTTCTATTTTTAGCTCCGGTGACCTAGTTTCACATGCGATTTCGAACTCATCCAAGCAATTACCTAGACAAACATCCTGACCAAGTTTGATGATAATTGAGTCGAAAATGTGACCACTAGAATGTTAACAAGGTTTTTTCCATATTTGGGCGGTGTGACCTAGTTTTTCATCCAAGATGACCCATGTTCGATCTTGACTTAGAAATCATCAAAACAAACTTTCAGACCAATTAACAGAATATTTGGATCACAACAGTAGCCACTAGAGTGTTAACAAGATTTTTTCTATTTTTAGCTCCTGTGACCTAGTTTTTCATCCGAAATGTCCCATGTTCGATTTATTCCCAGCAATGACCTAGACAAGTTTCCTGACCAAGTTTGATGACAATTGAGTCAAAATTGTGACCACTAGAGTGTTAACAAGGTTTTTCTATTTTTAGCTCCTGTGACCTAGTTTTTCATCCGAGATGACCCATGTTCGAACTCATCCGAGCTATCACCTAGACAAGCATCTTGATCAAGTTTGATGATGATTGATGCAAAAATGTGACCGCTAAAGTGTTAACAAGGTTTTTCTATTTTTAGCTCTGGTGACCTACTTTTTCATCCGAGATGACCCATGTTCGAACTCATCCAAGCTATCAACTAGATAAGCATCCTGACCAAGTTTGATGATGATTGATGCAAAAATGTGACCACTAGAGTGTTCACAAAGTTTTTCTATTTATAGCTCCGGTGACCTAGTTTTTCATCGAGATGACCCATATTCGAACTCATCCGAGCTATTATCTAAACAAGCATCCTGACAAAGTTTGATGATGATTGGGTCAAAAATGTGACCACTAGAGTGTTCACAAGGTTTTTCTATTTTTAGCTCCTGTGACCTAGTTTTTCATCAGAGATGACCCATGTTCGAACTCATCCAAGCAATTGACTAGACAAGCATTCTGACCAAGTTTGATGATGATTGGTTCAAAAATGTGACCACTAGAGTGTTCACAAGGTTTTTCTATTTATAGCTCCTGTGACCTACTTTTTCATCCGAGATGACCCATGTTCGAACTCATCCAAGCTATCACCTAGACAAACATCCTGACCAAGTTTTATGATGATTGGGTCAAAAATGTGACCTCTAGAGTGTTCACAAGGTTTTTCTATTTTTAGCTCTTGTGACCTAGTTTTTCATCCGAGATGACCCATGTTCGAACTCATCCGAGCTTTCAACTAGATAAGCATCCTGACCAAGTTTGATGATGATTGAGGCAAAAATGCGACCGCTAGAGTGTTCACAAGTAATTGTGGACGGCCGGACGGACGACGGACATTCACCGATCCTAAAAGCTCACCCTGAGCAAGCTCAGGTGAGCTAAAAAGCCTTGATTAAAAGGTAAAATTATCTAAGTAAAGAAAAAGGCAAAATTTTTCTTTAAATCCATATAACAGTTATAGGCCTTGGAGGGAGTCCTATTATGCTCTCAAAGAAGAGTATAAAATTTCAACATGTATCAAAGCCTTATGTCAATGAATTTTGAAAATATTTGAGGTATTACAAAAACTTTAACGTAAATTCTAAGCCGAAAAAAGGGTATAATTATGTCAAAATGCTTGATAGAGTTACCTCCTCCTGTCTACATGTTGGGGTCATGATGGTGAATAAGTGTGCAAAGTTTTAAAGCCATATGTCAATGGACTTTGAAAATATTTAAACTATTACAAAAACTTTAACCTAAATTCTAAGTCGAAAAAGGGGCATAATTCTGTCAAAATGCTTGATAGAGTTACCTCCTCCTGTCTACAGGTTGGGGTAATGATGGTGAACAAGTGTGCAAAGCCATATGTCAATGGACTTTGAAAATATTTAAACTATTACAAAAGCTTTAACATAAGTGGTTACGCCGACGCTCGGGTGACTGCAATAGCTCTACTTATTCTTATCGAATAGTCGACCTAAAAAATGAGCCAACACCAGTATAGAACCTGGTCAGACTGCCAGGAAAGTCTGGCTCTTTACTTGTGACAAAGTATAATCACTTTCAAGTCCAGCCTCTGAAGTTTTTTACATTAAAATGTCTAATTCATTACTGCTTTATCACCTCTAGGTCTTGATTGTCCAATGATATATTTTAAAAGAATTATTATTAGTGACATTATTTATTCTGTGGTTAACATTATATAATTAACACTGGCTGAAACCTCAAATTATATAGAAATAATTGCCAAATTAAAACATAAAGCATGCACAGAACTTGGTGCTAACAGTCATGTAAATTATTTTTTCAGGTTACTACCATTGAAGACAATGCATTTTTTGGGTTATCAAAGTTGAAAATTTTGGATATGAACATGGATAAATTGTCGTCTGCTATTACAAACAATACATTTGCTGGTCTAACAAACCTACAGACGTGCTACATGTACTCTAACAGTATCAGTAGGCTTGACATTGGCGCCCTCTATCATTTTACATCTTTATCAGAACTTTGGTTGCAAGGTAATAAAATGTCTACACTGCGACCAGAAGTGCTGGATGTCAAATATATTCCGAAACTCTCCCAGCTATATATAGATTCTAATCCGTGGTATTGTGACTGTCATCTACGTTGGCTACGCGAGAAAGTTGATAAAGCGCCCTACGTCATTCAGGACACACATTTGATTGTGTGTGCTGGACCAGAAAATTTGGCGGGAAAAGCGTGGGATGTTCTTAAGCCAAGTGACTTTGTCTGCCCATCGTGAAAAGACATGGTTGCATAACTGTAGAAAATTTTTGTATACATACAATATATTCTGCAACAGAACAAGCTTCAGTCAAAAATTTTACAATTTTCAAACAGATCATCAAATGATGTATGATGTGATTTATCTCAAATTTAGTGGCAGTCATTTATGAAAAGAGATAGGAATACATCAAAAAAATTTATTCAAAATTTATGTTTACATGACAGAAAGCATTAAAATTACTATTACTGTAATTCATATAAAGTGAACACAACTGTGGTTGTTAGACATTTATTTTATGCCACATATTTTAAATTATAAAATATGCAGTAAGGTAGTTTTTTGTTTTTGTTTTTTTTTCCGTTCTTGTTTTTTTTTTAATACAAATTTCTTTTTTTTACCAAGATATCCAGATTCTTTTCCATAAAATCAAAGTCTTTCAGGACCTTCCCATTATTATAAAAAAAACAACATGATAATTATTCTTTACTAATTTTCTACTGTATAGCACCTTGAAACAAACAAATACTTCTGTCATTTTTATCTTTTCAGCTATTCAATCTTTTACCTTCATACATTTTCTGATGACCTTTAATCACCACAGATGTTCTATAAATATATACACAACTTATATCTCATTAACATTCTACCAGGTTTCAGATTCATTTACAGAACAAAATTCTATTCGATGCAATCATCACTTATGCAACTCCTACACTGTACAATTTTTGTCTATTTTTACAGTCTTCATTCCTTTATCTCAAATGAAAGTTTTATTCAAATCACTGTTAGAAAGATAAAGAAATGTTTTCAAGTTTCATCAGCTCTTGATTTACGTTTCTTTGATTTCCCGCCTTCCGCCTCCGATGATGTTCTTCTCCGTCTGGATTCCTCCTCCTGCAATATATAAATAAAAAGCATTATTTCTTCCATACAAGTAAACAAATCAAGATTAAAATCAAATTTATAAATAAAGAGTTTTTCATCGAGATGTATATGTGTAACTTGAAAACTAGCAGTGTCAATTTGATGATAAATATGTAACTTTGAAGAAACCTTTGACAGCTTATACATAGCTAAAATGTTGGATGCATGATTTAAATAATTTGATAACAAAATTCCTGTATTTTACATTTAACAGTTCAAAAACCAAATGGAAGAATATGTGTTAAGTGTAACTTTGAAAGTAAACAAGTAACTTTGAAATAAAAGTGGGGTTGTTTTCATTCTGATTTTAGCACGGTGGTTGGTTGACCGAACAGGCTTTTCAGGATAACTTATCTTTAACTACCAAATTTCTCATAAAGTGACTAAGTTTAACTTTGAAAATAATTGTGTAACTTTAAAATAAAAATATAACTTTAAAAGTAATAGTGTTTATCACACACCCGTGCCGATTTTGCGACTCCGTAAATATGGTATTGCACGGCCGTGCATATATTTTGACGCGACGTCATTAGCGTTATACAAACATAGTGTAAAGACGCGCTAAATGTTAACGTTATACTATAGGCGCGTCAATGTAAAATTACTCTTATTTCACTTTAAACGGTGTTTATTTTTGGTATGTGATAAATAGAATATTAAATTCGTGTAAGTTCAATACTGAATTCATTGCACTCGTTGAATAAAATAATATTATGCTCGCCACTGGCTCGCATAATATAATTTTATTCAACTCGTGCAATAAATTCAGTATTAAACTTACACTAATTTAATATCCTCTATAAACAAGTAACTTTGAAAGTTAACATGCTACTTGTAAAGTAAAAGTTTAATTTTGAAAGAAACATGTAATTTTGAAGTGAATATGTAACTTTGAAAGTAAATATGTAAATTTGAAAGTAAACATTTAACTTTGAAAATATAAGTTTAACTTTGAAGGTAAAAGTATAATTTGAAAGTAAGCAAGTAAATTTTAAAGTACATGTAAACATGTAATTGTAAATTTGAAAGTAAACATGGTTTTGTAAAAATGAAAGTGTAATTTTGATAGTAAAGTGAATTTTTTAAAGGAAAAGTGTTAACTTTGAAAGTAATGTTTAACTTTGAAAGTAAAGTGTAACTTTGAAAGTAAACATGTAACTTTGATAGTAAACATGTAACTTTGAAAGTAAAGTGTAACTTTGAAAGTAAACATGTAACTTTGATAGTAAACATGTAACTTTGAAAGTAAAGTGTAACTTTGAAAGTAAACATGTAACTTTGATAGTAAACATGTAACTTTGATAGTAAACATGTAACTTTGATAGTAAACATGTAACTTTGAAAGTAAAGTGTAACTTTGAAAGTAAACATGTAACTTTGAAAGTAAACATGTAACTTTGATAGTAAACGTGTAACTTACTTTATCACTACTCTCATTTCTCCTTGTAGGTCGCAGTAACTTCGCCTCTGTATTCTGAACCATTATTTGTGTACTTACATACTGCTGAAATACAATTATAGATGGTGTAACTTAAATATGACTATAACTTATTAAGAAGGTAGATAATTATTACTGTTACTTGTATTTTGGTTCTGTTTAGTAACTTTAAATTTATGTTACAGGTGAAGGAACATAAAATTATTACATACATCTAGAGAGTACAGCCAACCTATCTCACAATTAAGTATTCACCTTTTATAATAATCAACCTTTCAGCATTTAAAAGGGAGAAGACTGGCAGAAAACAAAACCATTTGAAAGCTATGTTGTAACAATACATCCAGACCAGCCTACACATCCATGTTTAGAGATCATGCTGTGTTTATAATTGGCTGCTCAAGTTATAATATTAAATACTGAAATCTATCAAACTACAAAATTAATGGACCAAATGGCATGTCCTTAACATTAAAAGGGACTGAACTGAGGTTTTTTGAAATGACAAAACTGGAAATATTTTCCAGAGATTTGTGTACCATTTGAAGTATGTCTGAACCCATAACTTGTGTGTCAATGTTCAGCGTTGCAATGCTTTTCACTCAAATCAGACTGAGAATTTCACTTTCTATTTTCATTTGAATTCTTAGTATATTTTTAGTTATCCTTTGCAGAATTTTCGCATTTTGAGTACTTCGCAATTAAACTTTTATGTCTTTAGGCTTTTTGACCACAGAGGAACTCCTTTAACTTAGCAGTGTTCAGGTTAAGCTCTTGACTATCTTTCATTATGATGAAAGTAATGATCTTTAAATGTAACCTCCATAAATCTCGATTAGTATTAGTAGTCTGAGGGAGGGTTCAGGTTAATACTGACATAACCTCTTTGAAGTTTAAGTTCTGACAAATGAATGTACATCTGTTGAGGGGAAGAAGGCAATATAAATCATTGAATTATTACCTCTATTTGCTCAAGAACGTCGTTGTACATTTCTATGGCCATTCTATACACATCATGGTTGGAATTGTTGTACATGATGGCGTTTGTAAACATGAGCATCATGTCTCGCTGAAACTCCGATGTTGTTCGTATTGTACCATTCTCAATATGTCGTTTAATGATCGTCAAATCTTTTGGCCTGAAATGAAAAATTATCAATGCTAAAACCCACCAAAAACAAACTTTTAACTACCTACTACATGTACTAACTTTCTTTTCAAATATGTGAAAATTTCATGCTTATGACTTCTTCTTGACAACTGGATAAAATGATTTGAAGGAAATGATGAAACTTAAATCACATAATACCATGTTAGCAAAAATAAAATGTTGCATGCAACTTTTTAGGACATTGGCAATAAAATTTTGTCACAGTAAAAGACATGGCAGAAAACTGTTTACTTGATATTATAACTCAAAGGTTCTTCTACTTGCAAACATCTTTTAAAGTTTCAAGATTTAAACATTTCATTAGTGAAGACTTGAGAATGTAAAGGTATGGAACATGTTATTTATACCTCTTAACAACAATAGAATAGCCTGGTGCTATATCATCTGTGACCGGATGAAGAAATACATTGGCATACCTGAAAAATAAACAACAATAAAAGGAATGCTGTACTCATATACTTTTTATTATTTTAAATTTTACAAGTTATTCTTATATTTTGATCTACTTTGTTACATACACTGTCATGTTAAACTCGTAAAATGGACATGTACTACTTTGAAATTCAAACTGTCCTTTGTTAATAAAAGGGGTTTGACATCATAATGCTAAAATTAAGCTGCCAATGATACTGAACCTGGTCAGACTGCACAGATGGCCTGACTGCACAGCTGGCCTGACTGCACAGGTAGTATAGTCAAGTCATAATCACTGACAGCATTATAAAGGATAGACATCTGAAACCACTTGACCACCTTCCTCCTTAAATCTGAACTTTAAAAAAAAAACACAAAAAAACATTTCTGATCAGTTTAAAACTAAGACAAGGTGAGCAACACTTACTTGTGGTTAGCAGCAGCCCTCCATACAAGCATGATAGATTTCTTCCAGGATTTGTAAGCTTTGTCGTCCTCCGTATCTGAACTATAATCATACAATGATAGCACAATTATGCACATTCAGTGCTATGAAACAGAGATATATAGAAATTTGTTGAAGTTAAAAATATATCTGAAAATATGAACTGGAACTTTTGTTCAACAATTGCTGGTAATTTGCAACAAATTATAGCTATTTGAGACTGAAGAAATTGGATAAACTTCTCTCTCCTTGTGCACCTGATTATGCATTAGTATAAACATTTTCAAGAGTGCACAAATCGAAGTTCTAAATAGAAAATATTGCGAGAAAATGGACAAATAAATAAAATCAGTCACATGCTGTGACAATGTCTTAACTTTCTTATTTGCATGTTATATCAACCAGAAAAAACCAACAACAAACAAATAACTATTATACCAGTGTGAGCTATGAGGACTATTGGGGATGGATTCTGACAGCGCCATGTTACCAGAGGTCGGAAGTGCAATACTTGAGTCACCATCATCATCTGTAGTCTCCGCATCACTCGGACGAGAACTTAAATCATCCTAGAAAACATAAATTGAAATGAGCCGCATTACAACTAAACTATTATAATGGGTTTGCGACCAGCATGGATCCAGACCAGCCTGCGCATTTGCGCACTCTGATCAGGATCCATGCTGTTCGTTTTCAGACCCTATAACAAGTAGAGAAACTGATAGCAAACAGCATGGATCCTGATTAGACTGCGCGGATGTGCAGGCTGGTCTGGATCCATGCTGGTCGCAAACGCACTATGTTGGTTTTGTCGTGACGTGGCTCAAATTATGCAATTAGTCTTCAATACATTAGTCAACAATTTCCAATAATATCACAAACTAAGTATTCGGCCAGTTGTCATCATCTTTGAACTAAAATATTAATAAGTAAGCCCTTTTTTATTAATCATTGATATTTTAAAGGCCCATTATGCCTCAGAAATGGTTTTAGTTTTATTTCTATACATTAGCATACCTGAAAAATAAACAACAATAAAAGGAATGCTGTACTCATATACTTTTTATTATTTTAAATTTTACAAGTTATTCTTATATTTTGATCTACTTTGTAACATACACCGTCATGTTAAACTCGTTAAATGGACATGTACTACTTTGAAATTTGAACTGTCCTTTGTTAATAAAAGGGGTTTGACATCATAATACTAAAATTAAGCTGCCAATGATACTGAACCTGGTCAGACTGCACAGATGGCCTGACTGCACAGCTGGCCTGACTGCACAGGTAGTATAGTCAAGTCATAATCACTGACAGCATTATAAAGGATAGACATCTGAAACAACTTGACCACCTTCCTCCTTAAATCTGAACTTTAAAAAAAAAAACACAAAAAAACATTTCTGATCAGTTTAAAACTAAGACAAGGTGAGCAACACTTACTTGTGGTTAGCAGCAGCCCTCCATACAAGCATGATAGATTTCTTCCAGGATTTGTAAGCTTTGTCGTCCTCCGTATCTGAACTATAATCATACAATGATAGCACAATTATGCACATTCAGTGCTATGAAACAGAGATATATAGAAATTTGTTGAAGTTAAAAATATATCTGAAAATATGAACTGGAACTTTAGTTCAACAATTGCTGGTAATTTGCAACAAATTATAGCTATTTGAGACTGAATAAATTGGATAAACCTCTCTCTCCTTGTCCACCTGATTATATAATGCATTAGTATGAACATTTACAAGAATGTACAAATCTATGTTCTAAATAGAAAATATTGCGAGAAAATGGACAAATAAATAAAATCAGTGACATGCTGTGACAGTGTTTTAAACTTTCTAATTTGCATTTATCATAATATCAAACAGAAAAAAACAACAACAAACAAATAACTATTATACCAGTGTGAGCTATGAGGACTATTGGGGATGGATTCTGACAGCGCCATGTTACCAGAGGTCGGAAGTGCAATACTTGAGTCACCATCATCATCTGTAGTCTCCGCATCACTCGGACGAGAACTTAAATCATCCTAGAGAACATAAATTGAAATGAGCCGCATTACAACAATACCAACATTATAGGTTTGCAACCAGCATGGATCCAGACCAGCCTGCGCATCCGCGCAGTCTGATCAGGATCCATACTGTTCGCTTACAGACCCTATAACAAGTAGAGAAACTGATAGCGAACAGCATGGATCCTGATCAGACTATGGGATGTAAGGCTGGTCTGGATCCATGCTGGTCGCAAACGCTCTATGTTGGTTTTGTAGTGACGCGGCTCAAATTATGAAATAATTCTTCAATACATTAATCAACAATTTCCAATAATATCACAAACTAAGTATTCAGCCAGTTATCATCATCTTTTAACTAAAATATTAATAAGTAAGCCCTTTTTTATTAATCATTGATATTTTAAAGGCCCATTATGCCTCAGAAATGGTTTTATTTTTATTTCTCTAAAAAGCTTTTATTACTCATGTCCTGTTATAGTTTCTAATATAAATTACATATATATAGAAATTGCTTGTAAAAAAAGTTTTCTATCTCCTTTGGATGGTTTTATTATCAAATCAATAGATTTTATATTCTCCCCAATTCACTTTATTTCCACTTCACTTTATAAATTTATATTTCAAGTGTGTCTATGGGTTTATTAACAAAATAACATTTAAAGGAAACATTTAGTTAAAAAGACATACAGTGTTGGATCTCCTAGCAGATCTTATACTACTTCTCCTGGCTCCAGATGACCCTCGACCTCCTAAATCAACACAGTAATACAAGAAAATCATTATTTACTGGAAATAAATATATTAGTTTCAAGTTTAATTATGTTTCCTTTTTCTCTTTTTAAAAAAAAAATATTTAAATCTACTCACAAATGAATGTATTTATAATGATTAATATGTTGACTGTCATGCTCTGAACATTAATCTTGTTGAATCAAGTTCACATAAAGAATTCTAAAATCATTCACAGAATTCAAACCCAGACAAGAGGGGGAACACATAATTTTAAATCTATATAGCCACATAACCTGGGTTGATATTTGATTAATATAAAATGAACTTCATAATAATAATACATAAAACATCTTAACATAAACTTGCCTTTAGATCTACGTGAGCTTGATTTACTGCCAGCCTCACTAACACGTGAAGATATACTACTGGCTGGTGAAGGGGGATCGTCTTTCACTAACACCTCGTCTTTAACATAACTTGTTGTTGTCACAGTCTCCTCTACTTCTGGTACTTCCTCTATCACTGCCTGTAAAATCATTCATTCATTCATACAGCATTATAATCTTTAAATATTTTTCTGTTTTCATTAAAACATGAATTAGAGTTCAAAAATAAGAAATATGCAAAGTAAAACTGAACTCGGTGAGCAATTTCTAGCTGTATAATATGTTGAAGTTTAAATTTTTTTTTTTTTAATACCTAAAAGTTTGCTTTTATTAAACTCTAGAAATGGGATTATCAGTGATTAATATATGAGCTAGTGACTGGATATAAATAATCATATATTTGTTTATTTGTTTTTGGGTTTTACGTCACATCGACACAGTATAGGTCATATCGCGACGTTCCAGCTTTACTGGTGGAGGAAGACCTCAGGTGCCCCTCCGTGCATAAGTTCAGGCACGAATGGGCACCTGAGTAGAACCACCGACGTTCCGTTAGCTAGCTGGATAGCTTCTTCACATGAAAGAATCCAAAGTCACCGTCGGGATTCGAACCCACAGCGGTGAGGGGCAAGTGGTTTGAAGTCAACGACCTTAATCATATATGTTAAGCAGTAAGTTTTTTTATCTTATAAAGAACCTACCTTTATATTAGTAACTAAATAATAGATACGTATATTTTATAATTTCTGAAATATCAATGATCAGACTTACTGCCTCTTGTTTAGGTTGTTGTGTTTTAACAGGACTCTCATGTGTCGTGACTTCTATAGTTTCCTCGACAACCATATCGTGACACTCCACTATTTCTTCCTTCACATCCATACTCTCCACTTCTATCACTGAAATAGATTACAAAATAGATCACAAATTGTTTGAAACGATTATATTAGCACCTAGTCTGCTTGTATGTAAAAGTGATTTGCCATTGCAAACAATATTGAGCCAAGCAAGCCTGAACTTCCATGCATCCAGACCAGGCACTTTACTTAGGGTATCTCAATTTTTGTGTTTTGTTATTGAAATCCATTTAAATTTGAATGGACTATTCCAAATTCAAAGCAGGGTGAATCTATTATTATAATTCAGGAGGTTAAAGGTTAATGAATACCTTATTTTCAGAGGTTTCATTTTGACCTGGAAGCAGGTTTATTTCTTTGAGAAAAAGAAAAAAATAACTTTTTGGAGAAAAGAAAACAAATTTTGACAAGGTGAAATTAAAGCATTGTACAATACCTTGATCTGTTGATTCAACATCTACTTCAGTTTTAACATCAGCTATTATCTCAACCTCATTCTCAACTTTGATATGTGCTTCCATAGCAACTTCTTCTATATTTGGCTGTTCTTCTGTTACTAAATATAAATCAAAACATAACTTGATCAATATATTATATATAATAACAGGTAGCTGAAATGTTCAAAAGATGAGACTTTTCCATCTTAAAAATCTAAACAATTACAACTGAAATATAACCCAGTTGTAAACTCTTTGTTTAAGAAACTGAAGCATTTTTTATGTGAAAGAATTGTTAAGTTTTTATTCTTTTCATTATTTTTCCTTTCTTTTTTCATGAATTTTGCAGGGCAGGCATAAAATGGTTGTGTTATGATGGGTAAACAAAATGTCTCGAAATGTATATATACTGTAATTTAAACTTCAGAGTAAGTAATGAATAAATATGAAACACAGATAAATAATGTATGAGAAAGTGCAAAATCACAAAAAAGGAATTGTTTACAGCCAAGTACAAATTGTGTATCACTTGAACTATTATTCTAATACCTGGTGTGGTTTGAACAGTCTCGGTTGTAGCTTGTTCTATTTGTTGATTGGTTAATTGTTGGAGAGCTTCTGCCTGATTAGCTGCCTTCAAAGCATGGTTAGCCTCTGCTTCCTTTATAAACAAACAACAATAAAAATGTTAAGGTTTTAGCTCATCCCAAAGATATGACCATTTATTTTTCTACGTGATGCATATTATGGTCTCATTGGCCTCCCGTGCAACAAAATAGTGTCATCACAAAAAATCGACTTGCATACATATTTAGTATCATTCAGTGAATTACTGAATTCAAAATTTATAGGTCACCTTTTGGTTGATAATACAGTCTAACTTGCCCATGCGACCACGTGTATTAAGCGACTTTTGTCTTAAACGACCACTTTAAATTCCCCCCGATCATTTTCTCTCTATATCTTTAATGTATTAAGCGACTTTTGCTCAACGCGACCAGCGACCGCTAATTAGTCTCCTTATTGACATCAATCTTTTCATTAAACGACCACTTTTACCTGTCAAGTAATTGTGTTTTTAGAGAACGCCACCTCGTTATGTCACAAGTGTCAGCAATCAAAACACAACAATAAACGTGTGAAAAACTCTATTTCCCATACCGTTTTAGCGTATGCAAATGAAGTTAAGTATACGCGTGACGTGTATTATCCAATAATATCGGATAAACAATGCAACGCTCCGCCCATACTGAGATGGTGTATACGCTTCGCTTGTTGACATTTAGACTGCATTGAATTGACCTTGAACTTGATCAGCCATTAAATAAATCGTAACAAATAGATGTAGTTTGTTTATTTCAAATGAAAAATGCACAGCAGAAAACATCTTCACTAATAGGGTTTTCGTGATGGAGACAAGGAAAAACAACGGAGAAGTTAAAAAATTCTGGAAAAAATGTCAAACATGTACGTAATGGATCAAAACTGTTTTGTCAATAAATATCAGAACGTTATTTTTACATTTGCATCCGTTTAGATTATCGAAGCGTACTTATTATTCAACATTTATATAAAAATGAAGTTGAAAAACAATCCCATCGAATAAAAAAGATGTCATTTATAAATGTTGACTTTTATATCATGCTGACTGTCTTAAGAGACCGTTTCATTAAGCGACCGTTTTTGGTGTTTCCCTTGCCCGGTCGCTTAATACACGTTTGACTGTAACATTTGAGGACATGAATGGTGACATGTCCAGGGTCCGAACTCTCAGTGTCTGACAGGGTGGATGGAAACTTCATTAAATAAGTTTGAAAGTGAAAATTATATGTCACTTCACATTCTATTTTAGTCCGTCCCTTTGTTTCTGTCACTTTCCATTTTGTAATGACAAAAGATTTCATGTCATAGCACAAATGAATTATTTCTACAAAGCCCTTCCATACTTACAGCTTTAATTTGTTGGAGACTATCTACAGAGCACTATACTCTGTAGTACAGAAGACAATAGTGTGTCATATCAATAATGAATTATTTCAGCAAAGCCCTTCCATACTTACTGCTTTAATTTGTTGGAGACTATCTACAGAGCACTATACTCTGTAGTACAGAAGACAATAGTGTGTCATATCAATAATGAATTATTTCAGCAAAGCCCTTCCATACTTACTGCTTTAATTTGTTGGAGACTATCTACAGAGCACTATACTCTGTAGTAAGGAAGACAATAGTGTGTCATATCAATAATGAATTATTTCAGCAAAGCCCTTCCATACTTACAGCTTTTATTTGTTGGAGACTATCTACAGAGGAATGTTTACTCTGTAATAAGGAAGACAGCAGTGGTGAAGTGGGCGGAGCTGGTTTTGTATCAACTGGCACTGATTGTGGAATCTCAATTGTGATTGGCTGAATCATGGTGGGCGTGGTCGGAAACTCATCATCTGTCGTCTGCAAATATGTATTTTTTCAAAGAAAACGTTATACATGATATTGAATATTCTTTGAACATAGAGTGACCATATGCTATTTATTTTTGTTGACAAAACACTCATTTTAAAGTTAAGTTTAATTTTAGGACAAAGCCCTTTGTGTTAACACATTCAGTACTTAAAAGATACAAACATTTGTTTTCCAATAAAGGTTAAGTAAATTTTGAGTCTTATTTCTAACACTTTTTAAGTGAAAAACATAGACTTCCCCTGGTTTATTTCAGTTTTAAAACATAGTTACCTCCCCTGGCTCATTTCAGTTTTAAGTGAAAAGATAAAGTTACCTCCCCTAGCTCAAATAACATCACTATGATGGATGTGCAGACTGGCATGGTTCTATGCTGGTAGTAAAGGTGTATAATTATCAGTACCAACAGGGTAAGAGTTATGGCTATTTCAGTATAGTGGTATTTCATTTTGGTGCATAGTATTATACATGTATTGCATCATGTGGGTTTGAATTTTGATAGTTTAGTCACACTGGGCTTCACTTTCTGTTTATTATAACTTACATACAAAATGGACAACGAAAACATACATAAAATCTTTACAATTAAACATTGCTGCACTCTATACAGACATGTAATAATTGTTTTACCTCCACATTTAGGGTATCTGGCATGGAATCCTGTGTACTCTCGTCCATCTCAGACACAGAACTTACTGTACTTGGAGTTCGATGTATACCACTGCTGCTCATCTTACGTAATGCTGCAAAATGTAAAATAAAATCATTTCATCTTATATGAAAGTGACATCATTCACAACTTTCAAGATTAATGCATTGTAACCATAGCAACCATATTTCTTGAATAAATTTTAAAAAAGGCACATCATCTCAATTAGCTCTCCGATCTATACAAATGTGCCAAATTTCATCAACCTAGCATCAGTATACAAGGTTCTAGTAGCAACTCAGATATATTCTTTTTTAACTATTTTCATTACCATAGGAAACACATTTTTGTGTGATGGGAACTATACTTCATCAACCTAGCAAAAAAACACTTTAAGAGTTATCACAGGATCCCACCTATGTTCCCTTTCCATTTACCATTTAGGTACCATTGTTTTTACCTTTTAGGTAACCATTGTTTTTACATTTTAGGTAACCATTGTTTTACCATTTAGGTATCCATAAGCCAATGAAAAAAATAAATTGACAAACATTATCTCCATATTGTCCTCTATCAACATACTAAATAACCATGTATCATCAACCTAGCTTTTGTACTTTTTGAGTTATGGCAGGATCCAGATTTGTTCAGTTTTTATTGGTTTTTACCATTCCTGTAACCATATTCACTCCATGAATTCAAACATATGTTACTGTACTTTATTCAATACATGTTTATACCGACCTTGAGCTTTAGCTCTCTCAGCAATCTCCTCTGCAAGTTTCTGTTCCTCTTCCTTTTTTTTCTCCTCTGCTGCTTTCTTCTCTCTAAAATATATAACAATCTTCCCTCTAAAAACAAAACAACCTTCTCTCTAAAAACATAACAATCTTCTCTCTAAAAACATAACAATCTTCTCTCTAAAAACATAACAATCTTCTCTCTAACAACATAACAATCTTCTCCCTAAAAACATAACAAACTTCTCCCTTAAAACATAACAATCTTCTCTCTAAAAACATAACAATCTTCTTAGAACTTCCCCAGGCCGATTTAGCGCCCAGGTGCTGGGGCGCTGGTTTTCCCATTTACAGATCACCGGGGCGCTTGGATTGGGCTTGCATGTTGATCTTAGGGTTTGTAGTTTTAACAAGGTGACCTCTACTTAATTAGGAATTTCACTAAGTCTGCAGACTTTTGTTATTGTAGATCACAAGTAGCTCTTTAGCATAAAATGGTTTATAATTGACTGTGACTTGAAATAAAATTTCTTGTATCTTTTACAACACAGAGGACCTTTAGTAAATCATAGCCTTGAGACTAAGAACTGCAACAGATTTTCAAGAGATCACATTTACATAATAAACATTTTTCCAGTCAAAAATAATATTTAATAATGATTATTACATAAACTTACGCTTGCAAGGTTTCCCACATTTCATTAATCTTGCCATCACATTTACCAAGTCTGATGGCTTCTACCTCTTTCTTTAGTTTCCTGCAATCAATACATATGTACATTTTATAGGAAACTATCTATCTGTTGATATTATAAAGATAAACAAAACAACAAAAGCTGTATTGTCTTACTGCATTTTTTTAAATCACTTGGCCAATGACCATATTTATACTTTTTTTTAAAAACTATCATTTTATTTCTAATTTACGATTTAGGTCATTAAATCAATACTGAAGCGCGTTTACTTGTATCTTTGCTGTTCATCCTGAATAACAACTTTGAGTTCCTCTATACGCTCTATTGTCAGCTTACGTACAATCTGATTGGCTGGGGTTTCCACGACCTCTCGTTCACCCTTCTCTCCACGCTTTCGCCTAAAAACGAAAATTTCATAATGGTTTTAAAAATAAATTTGAGCCGCGCCATGGCAAAACCAACATAATGGGTTTGCGACCAGCATGGATCCAGACCAGCCTGCGCATCCATGCAGTCTGATCAGGATCCATGCTGTTCGCTTACAGACCCTATAACAAGTAAAGAAACTGATAGCGAACAGCATGGATCCTGATCAGTCTGCGCGGATGCGCAGGCTGGTCTGAATCCATGCTGGTCGCAAACGCATTACGTTGGTTTTGTCGTGACGCGGCTCATTTTACTCGTCATCATTCTTAATTTCTCTAACTTTACTTTGCCAGGAATATTTCTTTTTCAATATTAAGCTTGGCCAGGATTGAAATGGATGAATAAAATAATTTAAGGATCCATTAATCTTTTTTCCCTATATTAAAACTTTTTTCAGATTGTTTTTTTGAATACTGAATAAAACATAAAAGAGAATTACAAATGTCTTTATCAAAATGTTAACTCAAATGCATGCTTTTATAGGAAGTACAATATAACAAAACAGTATCGGTCATATGGCAAATTTCAGCTTAACTGGTGGATGAAGACCTCAGGTGTTCTTCCATGCATTATTTCAGGCATAATCAGGCACCTGAGTAGAACCACCAATGTTCCGTCGGCTAGCTGGAAAGCTTGCTCACATGAAATACACATGTAATCCAAAGTCCCTGTTGGGATTTGAACCCACAGCAGTGAGGGGCAAATGGTTTGAAGTCAAACACCTTAACCACTCAGCAGAGACTATTGAATGTTACAAATAAGTTCAATGTTTCATATTCATAGGAAAATATAAGCCAGACCAATTTCCCCTATAAAGTTATATAACAGCAGTTCCTATCTCATTTCATATGTGGCTTCAATTATTTCAAAATTCCCAAAAGAGACGATGTGCAACTTATTTTCCCCAATTCCATTGATCTGTTGGTAGTCTAGTGATTTCTTTTAGTAGTGTGTCCCTTTTGGTTAAGATAATCAAATAGCAAGTACTATTACAGGGAAACAAAAACAATACTATCATTACCCTCACTTCTGATGAAAATAGAAAAAAAAAACATATTATATTCTTTAATTATCAAGAACTACAGAAAAACTTGAGTTTCAGGTAGAATTGTTTAATTCATGCATGCATTAATATATATTTTTGAAAGGGAAATTTTGTCAGAGATAGGGAATGGCCTAAATTAAATCTGTTGACCAAGAATGTTAAAAAAAGCCTTCAGGCAATAGCCATATTTTACCGAATAATTATGAATAATTGAGTAAATGATCTGCTGCAATAAGTATGATAGTAATGGTGTTTTGTTTTTTTTAAAATACAGTGAACACCCAGCAAAACATGATTTCTGCTAAACTGAAATCCTCAGTTAACCAAAAAACTTACTTTGGAGTTTCTGCTTTTTCCAATAGATCTGCATACTGTAAGGCACAATTCTGAAATGAAATGTTTTATCATATTAACTGATGATAATATCATCTTAAATCTATATAGAATCTTAAAAGCATCATTTAGAAAAAGGTTTTAAAGAACCAATAAGTGACATTTGTGATCTGTTTGATTAAAATCAAATGAGTAATATAGGAGAACATTGTACTTGCGTCTTTCTCCAAATATTAAGAAGAAATAACAAGAGGGCCATGATGGCCCTGAAGTCGCTCACCTGTATATAGGCCCCAAGGGCGGGGCCAGTTTTAACCCCAGGGCTTTTATTTGAACAAACTAGGTAGACACCCATTAGAAGATATTTCACGCTAAACATCTAAGGACTAGCTCGTTGAGTTTTTAAAAAAAATTTTTTTAAGTTTTAACTATACACATATAGTTAAAAGCAATGACACCCCCAGGGCGGGGCCAGTTTTGACCCAAGGGCTTTTATTTGAACAAACTTTGGAGACACTCACTAGAAGATGTTTCATGCTTGATATCTAAACTCTAGCTATTTGGGTTTTTACAAAGAAGATTTTTGCTATACACATAAATAAAATTAATGGCCCCCAGGGCAGGGCCAATTTTGACCCAAGGGCTTTTATTTGAAAAAACTTTGTAGACACTCACTAGAAGATGTTTCATGCTTAGTATCTAAACTCTAGCTATTTGGTTTTTTTCAAAGAATTTTTAAATGAAACACATATATTGAAAATCAATTACCCCCGGGGCGGAGCCAATTTTGACCCGAGGGCTCTTATTTGAACAAATTTGGTAGACACCCATTAGAACATGGTTCATGCTAAATATCTTAGCTCTGGCTCTTTGGGTTCTTTAAAAGAAAATTTTATAAGTTTTTACTATATGCATATAGGGAAAATCAATGACCCCCTGGGGCAGGGCCAATTTTGACCCCAGGGCTTTTATTTGAACAAACTTGATAGACACCTATTAGAAGATGTTTTATGCCAAATATCTAAGCTCTACCTCTTTGGGTTCTTTAAAAGAAGATTTTATAAGTTTTTACTATATGCATATAGGGAAAATCAATGACCCCCTGGGGCAAACCAATTTTGACCCCAGGGCTTTTATTTGAACAAACTTGATAGACACTCACTAGAAGATGTTTTATGCCAAATATCTAAGCTCTACCTCTTTGGGTTCTTTAAAAGAAAATTTTATAAGTTTTTACTATATGCATGTAGGGAAAATCAATGACCCCCTGGGACGGGGCCAATTTTGACCCAAGGGCTTTTATTTGAACAAACTTGATAGACACCTATTAGAAGATGTTTCATGCTAAATATCTTAGCTCTAGCTCTTTGAGTTCTTTAAAAGAAGATTTTATAAGTTTTTACTATATGCATATAGGGAAAATCAATGACCCCCTGGGGCGGGGCCAATTTTGACCCCAGGGCTTTTATTTGAACAAACTTGATAGACACTCACTAGAAGATGTTTTATGCCAAATATCTAAGCTCTACCTCTTTGGGTTCTTTAAAAGAAGATATTTTAAGTTTTTTCTATCGGTTGCCATGGCAACCAGAGTTCTGCATGGAATTAAATTCTTTGAACAATTTTTAAAGGTGACCACCAAAGGAACATTCCTGTGAAGTTTGGATGAAATTGGCTCAGCCGTTTATGAGGAGATGTCATTTAAAGTAAAAGTTTACAGACGGACGACGGACGGCCGGACGCCGGACGAAAAGCGATCACAAAAGCTCACCCTGTCACTTTGTGACAGGTGAGCTAAAAACAAGAGGGCTATCTTTACCATGGATGACCAATATTTGTACTTGAGCTAAATAATCTGACCAATTTACAGGATATTTGAACTGGAACAGTACCCCCTAGAGTGTTAGCAAGGTGTTTCCATATTTGGGCTGGGTGACCTAGTTTTTGACCCCCGAAGACTAATGTTCAACTTGCTCTAGAAATAAACAAAACAATTTATCTGACAAATTTTCAGGATATTAGCGCTAAAAGTAATCCTCTAGAGTGTTAACAAAGTTTTTTTCTATATTTCAACTCTGTGACCTAGTTTTTGACCCCAGATGACCTATATTTCAACTTGAGCTAAATCATCTAAACAACCTTTCTGACCAATTTCCAAGACATTTGGACCAGAACAGTACCTTCTAGAGTGTTAACAAGGTTTTTCCAATATTTGGGATTAGTGACCTAGTTTTTTTACTGCAGGTGACCCATATTCGAACTTGAACTAGAATTCATCTAAACAACCTTTCTGATGAATGTTTAGACTGATTCAGTAGCCCGTAGAGTGTTAACAAGCTTTTTCCATACTAGTCTTGGGCTGTAATCTAGTTTTTGAACCCAGGTGACCCAAGTTCTAACTTGAGCTAAAAATTCACCGAAACAAACATTCCCAGAATAAAGGCACTAGAGTGTTAACAAGATTATACTATTTTTTGGCTCCTGTGACAGAGTTTTTTATCTATGATGACCTATGATTGAACTTTTTCAAACAATTACTTTGACAAACATCCTGACTAAGTTTGGTGACAACTGAGGCAAAAATGAAATGTGACTACTAGATCGCTAACAAAACTAAATGTGGCTGGACAACGGACATACAATGATCCACAAAGCTCACCCTGAGCCAAAAAACAAAGGGTTTTCCTATCACAATAATTCACAGAATCACAGAAAATATAAACCAAGACATTGGATGCAGGCCTGGTTGAAGTCTCACATTTTTGTTTGTTTTGTTGAATATAAGTCGAACAGACACTTTACAGCCACTTTCTACCTTTGCTGATGGAGAAAAGTTAAAACATGATTTCAGGCACAAGTGGGCACCTCAGTAAAACCACTGACCTTCACTAGGCTAGCTGTAATGGAGGAATTTTCCACAAAAAAGTTGTTAATAAATGTTATTTTACCTTCTGAGAAAACCAGTCTGGGGGTCGGACAGATTCTATAAAAGGTTTTATTGCTCTGCTGACAGATACCCTGAAAAAAATATGAACAATGTACTTCAACAGATGGAAACATAATTAAACGGCTTCACATACAAAATCATACCAGTATTATCTAATATAGTAAAAGCAAGAAAATAATGCCATGTCATGTTGAAGCAACAGTTATAAAAGAACATAGATGTTTACAACATGTATAAGGCTTATTGTTTACACATTGGCAACTTGCAAATTTATGCAAATTTGTTACATTAATGAAAAAACAAATGTGTAATTTGACAGTATGAAGCTTAATTACAAACATTTATATCATGAATTAGAAGACCTGTTTGGTGATTTAACAAACAAATAAAAAAATGTTGATCTTAAAGTATTCAAAAAAATTATAAGCTAAGAGTAAACAACCTACCAGTTTTGGTCTCCACTTTTCTTTACAGAGGAGGCTAATGAAAGGCGTTCACGTGTTGACCATTTATCTAAAGGCCGCTTTGGCAATCTATATCCTATAATAAAACAAGAGCGATCAGTGATCACATGTTTTGCCTTATCATTGCAAAAAGCCAATGTTTCAACTACTGTGTAGCAGACGACACAAAATTCATTAACAGCGCACAACATGTTTTTCATTAAAGGGTCATAACTTAGCCCAAAATCATTCAACAGACAACAGAGAAATGATCCCTTTATGTTGCCATTACTTTGTAAAGGCCACACATAAACTATGTGTAGCAACATGGTTGTGCATTTACAGCATATTAAAGAAAGTAGACTCAGCAGAAACTTTGATTAAATTCAAATCTCTAGCTACTGCACTAGGTACTACATTGTTGGCTTCAGTTCCTGTTACCAGCATCAATATTAAATATACCATATAATCTTAAAGGGACTCCACTCAGGTTTTTTGACATGACGGGACTGGAAATGATTTTTTGAGATTATTACTCCATTTGATGTAGATCTATACTAATAACTTATGTGCAAAATTTCAGATCATTAGCGTGCTCCGTTTTTCCAGACTAATAATTATAATAGTGAACAAGAGCTGTCACAGGAGACAGCGAAGCTCGACTAATAAAATACTGGACACAGTAAGGAGGACAAAACTATGAAAGAAAAATCAATTATGTATAATTATGTATTAAGTTATGGTAAAAAAATAACATTGTTAACATAAATTCCAAGATCAAGGGGAATAATTCTAGAAATAGTCATGCTAGAGTTATGGACCTTGCCACACAACATTTGTGTAATGATAAGAAATATATATTTGAAGTTTGAAGTAGATACCTTAAAAAATAAAGAAGTTATTGTATTTCTTAAAGAAAATCCTAAGTTCAAAGAGAGATAAATCTGTAAATATTGCTTCAAGAGTTATGAACATTGTCACATAAAATGTAATTGATGATAAGGAATAAGTATTTGAAGTTTGAGGTAGATACCTTTAAAAATAAAAAAGTTAAAATAAAAAATAACATTTTTCTAGTAAATTAATCTAAGTTTATGGGGAGATAATTCTTGCAATATTGATGCTAGAGTTATGAACCTTGTCACATAAGATGTGGATGATGATAACGTAAATATATTTGAAGTATGAAGTTGATCCCTTTAGAAATAAATAAGTTAGAGTAAAAAATAATATTTTGTATGGAAAAATTTTAAGTTCAAAGGGAGATAAATCTGAAAATATTGGTGCTAGAGTTATGAACCTTGTCACATAAGATGGGGATGATGATAACGTAAATATATTTGAAGTATGAGGTTGATCCCTTAAGAAATAAAGAAGAAATAGTATTTTTTGAGGAAAATTCTAAGTTCAAGGGGAGATAAATCTGAAAATATTGGTGCTAGAGTTATGAACCTTGTCACATTAGATGGGGATGATGATAAGGTACATATATTTGAAGTATGAGGTTGATCCCTTAAGAAATAAAGAAGTATCAGTAAAAAATAGTATTTTTTAAGGAAAATTCTAAGTTCAAGGGGAGATAAATCTGAAAATATTGGTGCTAGAGTTATGAACCTTGTCACATAAGATGTGGTTGATGATAAGGAACATATATTTGAAGTTTGAAGTTGATACCTTAAGAAATGACAAAGTTATAGTGAAAAATATTTTACTGCACCAAAACTTTAATCTAAAATCTGGACGCGGACGCCGACGCCGGGGCGAGTAGGACAGCTCTCCATATACTTCGTATAGTCGAGCTAAAAATGACACAAAATTGAAAAGCGTTTAAATGCTTTTCACTCAAAGTCAAATCGAACTGAGAATAGCACAACATATGATTTTCAAATTATTTCTTGTATATTTCTTGGTTATATTTTATTAATATTTCTGTTTCAAGTGCTCATGTTTATCTATGTGAAAAATTAAAATTTTATGTTTTTAGGCTTATAAACCTCAGTGGAGTTCCTTTAATTCTTTCTTTTAAATGACCTGTCCGAAAACCTAGCTAAATACTGTGTTCTAGTACATGTATGTAACAGATTTAGCTTTGGGGAATTACAGCTATTGAAGTACACAGCATTATTACTTAATACATGTATTTCCAAATTTTTATAATTATTTTTCCATATTCCATTTGAAAAACTTGATCTGTTAGAAAATTATCAATGTTTTTATAATATTATCTATAACAAAATAAATTGTTTATAATGACAAGAGCGATCAGTGATCACATGATGTGTAGCCTGATGATAGCCAATTGCTACTATGTTGCAGGAGACAAAATCATCATCAGGCCAAAATGTGTTTTTTATTCAAGGGCCAAAATTCAGCAATACTTAGTAAACCTAAAATAACTTTAATGTGCACAAGAACATCAGGTACTGATCAATCTTGTAAAAGTTCATTCAAATTGCATAAGTGGTATATTAAAAGAGGAGCCATGGCTTTTTTCCCCTTCTATTGCAGGGGCCGTTATAAGGCTGCTTCCCCAAAGAATAATTCTTCAAAATCATGCAGTTTTCCCCAAAAATTGAATTTACATCAAGTTTTTTCTTCCCCTTTTGCAAATATAACATGTAATTTTTCACTAAAATTAAGGGCAGGGCTGCTTCCCCAACCTGTAAAAAAAGCCCTGGGACAGTCTGGAAAATCTTTAAAAATAACAATCATTACAGAGACATCACTCTGACAAAAACCACTGAACCGTAAAATACCCAGTATAGGCACAACTAGACATGATACTGATTATTCCTATAAAGTTTGGATGAAATTGCACCAGTAGTTTCTGAGGAATAGTTCAGACAAGTTTTGTGACCAGTGTGTATTTACATAAATTTGCTTGCGTCAAATTATTTAGACAATAATATTCAACTGAGCCATTTCATTTCAATTGTTTACATTTTAACTGTTTGATAAAACAAGAGCTGTCACCCAAGTGACGAATGCCCCCGAAAAGGTTTCTTAAGCATGCAGGAATTATGAAAAGAAAAGGGAATGAAAGTAACTAATTGCTTAATATTGTTCTTTGTATTATTGTACCTGTAATCTCTAATTGTGATAGCCTGAACCTTCAAAATATAAGTGTGACCTTAACCTTAAGAAGGGACATGATTCCTGGACGCGACAGAATGTTGTTATGAGATAAGACATTTGTGCAAAGTTATTTCAAAATCCCTCAATGCATTCATGACTAAGTTACAGTCTGGACATGATTGTTGTGTAAGTGGGGACACACAAAGGGACCGACAGACATGAGCCTTAGCCGCGACACATTGTCTTGATATGGTACACATTTGTGCCAAGTTATTTTAAAATCCTTCCATGCATGACAAATTTACAGTCCGGACATGAATGTGTATCTTCAAACTCTTATCAAGAGAATGAGTACCTTCAAACTATAAGTGTGACCTTGACCTTGAAGGTAGGGTCATGGGTCTTAGTTGCAACATGTCGTCTTGATGTGGTAGACATTTATGCCTAGTCATTTTAAAATCCCTTGATGCATGACAAAGTTACAGTCCAGACACGAATTTGTGTACCTATAAACTCTAATTGTGATATTAAAAGTGAACTTGAGCTTTGAGGTTGATACGTGATTGTTGGATACGACACATCGTCTTGATGTTGTAGACATTTATGCCAAGTTATTCTAAAATCCTTCGATGTATGACAAAGTTACAGTCCGGACACGATTGTGTGTACCTATAAACTTGTGAAAATGTGAAATTTTAAAATGTTAGTGTGACCTTGACTTTTGAGGTAGGGACGTAATTCTTGGACGCTACACATCGTCTTGATGTGGTAGACATTTATGCCTAGTTATCTTAAAATTTTTTGATGCATGACAAAGTTACAGACACGAAGTGTGTGTACCATTTTACTCTTTTTGTGATAATTAATGTGAAACTTCAAAATGATAGTGAGACCTTGACCTTAGAGGTAGGGACGTGATTCTTGGACACAACACATCGTCTTGATGAGGTAGACATTTGTGCCAAGTTATTTTAAAATCCCTCAATGTATGTCAAAGTTACAGTGCGGACACCAATGAAGTGGGGACACACAGATGGACAGACAAATGGACAAATGGTGTGATTTTAATATGCCTCCCTTCGGGGGCATAAAAAAAAGGACAAAAATATTTTTCACTATTGCACACCATTTATGTCAATCCACTTGAGCTCATATTTTGAATGTACAAGAAAAACATGTTTTGCTAGGTTACTAAATTTGTGAATATGGATGGAATATGGGAATATCAGTGATCAGGGGAGATAATTCACCTAAACAGCTAGTCACATTGTTTCCTGTGACACTTACAGAGTAAAAAGGCAACCTGAAGATCAATATAAACATCATAACACTTATGCAATTACATATGAACCAGACATTCTGTCAGAATATTCATTATTTGGGTGAGGGAAGACAAAAAAATTTAAAAAATTGAATTTTCTTTAGAAAATGCACGTATTCGATTTAAATATTAAAAGAACATGAACAGAACACGATGCAAATATAACTTTTCAAACAATTTATGTAAGAAAAACAACAACAAACGTTAAAGAAAACGTAGAACCAGGGACAAAATAAGAAAACATAAAATTATTAACTTCTTACCTGCGGGCGCAGCCATTGTTGTTGTTGTTTTAAAGATTCGATAAATTCCGTTCCCCGAATATCCGGAACATTTTATTATTCCAGCCCCCCCTCCCCCCCCCCCCCCACCACACACACACACACCCACCGCAGCCCTATATCCAGAAATAGAAATGAATGGTATATACATAGTGATGTAAGACAACGGCAAAAAGATGTATGTTAAAATAATTTCAACATTGAATATCAATTCATTGTAAATAATATTCACAGAAACATTTTTAATCGCATCGATTTATTCAGGGAATAGACATAATTATACACATACAATTTTATCACAGAAATCAACTTGCATATATATAAAAACACACAAATAAATGCACAAAAATAATTATAAGATTAATTAATAAGTATGTTCTATGTAACCCTAGGATTGCCCATTAAGCTAAAAGCTTATTTCCAATGGGGTCCATTTTCTGTAAAATTATTACACTAACTTACATAATAATAAATGAGTTATAAAGAAGTTAAAATTAATGACAATTTTCAATAATCAAGACACATTTTTCAATATAATAAGACAAGTACATTGTACACAAACAAAATGAAATAAATTTCGTTTAAACTAAAACATAGTAAGTACACATAAACATGTTTCAAAACCTTATCATAAGTTACACATCAATTTAATAATAAATAAACATATTATTCACTTGTTTATCATTTTCATTACTTAAAAAAAGTTTTACTTTCGTTTTAAATGTTTGGATATTGTCAATTGATCTAATGTTGTCTGGTAAAGAATTCCAATCTTTAATGGCATTGTAGAAAAATGTATTTTTAACATAAGAATCATTTTGAGGTAAAACAAAATTAAAATTACTGGATCTTAAATTGGATATTCTACAAACCTTAAACAATTCCTTTAAATAAGAAGGACTTTTGTTGTAAAAAACTTTATGAATGTGGTTGAGTCTTAACTGTCTAACTCTATCATTGACATTTAATAATTTAAGATCGGACAGAACCTTATTTGTCACTGAAGTCCTAGGAGTGTAGTCTTTTATAAAGCGCACAACCTTATTTTGAGCTACTTGAAGTTTGTGCTTCAGTGACTTACTCAGTCCTTGGTACCAAGAAGATGAAGAATAATCAAAGTGACACAGCAAAAGGGCAGGACATAACTGTTTCTTTATTTCTTCCGATAAACAATTTTTGTAACGGTATAGAAAATGTAATCTTCCATTCACCTTTGAAAGAATGCCCTTGACAATTTTATCTCCTGATAGGTAACAATCGATATTCAAACCAAGATATTTAACTTCAGACGAAGACTTTATTGTTTGATCATTACATGAAATGGAAAAATTTTGTAATTTATTAATTTTCGATTTAGAACCAAATAGCATACATTCAGTCTTGCCCAGGTGTAGAGATAATTTATTATCTACTAACCAATCTGAGCATCGTTCCAATACCTTTCCAAGTTTTTGGGCTATAATTTTTGGATCCTTATGCGAAAATAAATATTGTGCTATCATCTGCATATAAAATTAACTTGCAATCAGAATCGATACTTGTTACCATGTCATTAACGTAGCAGAGAAATAGAAGAGGACCCAAAATACTGCACTGACGAACCCACACGTAATAGGAATTGAATCAGAAAAAACTTTACCAATACTTACTTTCTGATACCTTCCTGACAAGTATGATTTAAAACAAGAAATAGATTTGACACCTAATATATCTAATTTATCACACAAAATATAATGATTGACGGTATCAAATGCTTTTTGTAAGTCCATTATAACCATACCAATGAGTAACCCTTTGGAGCTATTTGTACGGATATAGTCAAGTAGGTAAATAAGACATGTGTCAGTTGAATGAGATTCCGAAACCCGGACTGGTGTTCGTAAATTAGATTATTAGTTCTTAGAAATGACTCAAATTGTACATACACGGCCCGTTCTAGAATCTTGGATACAATACATAAAATACTAACTGGTCTGTAATTGTCCCGACATCTAGCTTACTATTCTTTTTGTGTAGAGGTTTTACTTTAGCAATTTTCATATCATCTGGGACAACCCCCTCTGTTATTGAAGAATTCACAATCTAAGTTATAGGGATTTTTAATACATCAGCACCATCTTTTAAGAAATTTTGCAGGGATACCATCTAACCCAGTTGCTTTTGCTTATATTAAGCCTACATAATTCTTTATATACAAACTCCTCACTTACATGATGACGGTGAAACTCTTTTTGTGATATGTTCCTATAAAAATTCTTAATTGTATCGGATGCCACACTATAAAAATTCTTTGCTGCCGGGAGTTTCTGTACTAAATTAGATGCAATATTTGTAAAGAAGTTATTAAAATGACTTGCAACTCTACAAGGATCGTGATAAGTTTCACCATCAATCGACAAAACAATATTCGGACTTTCTTTTTTATTGTTACTGTAACCAAGGGATTTGATATTCTGCCATAGTTTCTTATTGTCGTTCTTATTATCTAATATTTGCCCTTTGAAGTATTCAGATTTTGCCAATTTTATAGATCGTTGTACTTCATTGCGAAGTCCCCAGAAGACGAAATGCTGCATAACCCTTGTGAGACTTCTTGTGGCATACTTCTCTATCATCTGGAATCCTTTTTCAGACACAAATATCTGGAAATTGGAGATTGTGCAGAGACAAGCATCAAAAATGGTCTTCTCAGACAATAGAAGGTCCAGCAGTGTGACGTATCATGCGCTGCAACAATTAAAGTGGTCAACAGTTACTCTTTAAAAGCGCAGAGCCCATGCAAAGGTGACCATGAAGTATAGTATTGTCAATGGGCTTGTTGAAGTCCCTCAATCCAACCTAACTGCCATCAGATCTACAAGAAGCCATGGATTTTACTACCAGGTACCTTATACTAGAACTTCTAAAGTTTAATAATATTTCATTGTATAACATAATACACACAATATACAATTATACAAACATAATGAAGTGTACATACCAAAGGTTTGGGCCAAAAGTTCTAACAGCATTTTTGTGGGCCCTTCCCTGAAGCACGGATTTATATTACAAATTCGTGCCTGAAGTACTAGAACTCTATGCTTCCATGCAGCACTTCTCCTTCCCAGACACCATCCGCCTCTGGTACAGCCTTCCCCAATTAGTAGTCAGCTGTACAACCATCAAAATCATTGTTGATGTAGTAGATTTCTTTTAAAGGGGCGATGAACAATTATTTCATAAATGATTGATGAAAATAGAAAATAAGATTAGGCAGGTTTCACCAATCATATAAATAATTAATATGGGCGAAGTTGACCTGACCTGAGTTTATATTACTAAGGGCCAAGATAAATGGGGTCCAAGTTAGTTTTAATTGTAATTATAAAATGTGTGTAAAAAGACTATAATTTTGCCAAAAATTAGTAAGTCATAAAATTCTGACAATATGCAACAGGGCAGTGACTTTTGTACAACATCTAGCTGAAGTCTTTTGAGAAATGTAGGAGTTGTACACAAAAGATCACATTTTGAAGACTATTTCTCTATACATTCATGAAATATGATCGACCAAAAATGATCAACTTATAAAATCTTGATATAAAATGCACAAGATTCAAGTGGGTTTGTGAAAATTTGGTGGCAATTCATTGCAAAATGTAGGAGTTGCACAATAAATTACTTAAACAAGAGCTGTCGTGCACAGGATATTATCATAAAACCAAAGAAGGATGCAAAACTGATTACCTGCCATAACAGTAAACCAGGATTTCAAGTTCGAGGTCAATACATCTGATGGTTTTTGAGCAAATTAGGAAGATATAAAAAGGGAAATAATTAAACAAAAAATGACATTCAGGGATATCTGCTCATTTAAATTTTGATATTGGACAAGTTCTACCACAAGAAGTACAAGTTTAATTAAAGTAAATATCTTGGATACTTTAGAAATTAAAGTTATCAAGAGGGTTAACCAATGTGCAAAAATCAAAAATAGGGGGCATAATTTAGGTGACTATAATTTAAGAGCAATCTGACAATATGATACAGCTTAAAATTATGTTTTGATAATAACTAATGTATAAAATTTGAAAAGAAAAACTTTGATAGTTTCTGAGAAAATAAAATTTAACCTATTACATGTTCCAGTGACCTATCACATGTTCAAGTGGAAAACTATGATGGACTGTACTTAAAGCCCTGTGGGACTGAATTGCCATAATGTTCATCTTCTGTCTTGCTTCATCAGGCCCTTGTAGGTGATTTTCTTGTTGCTCTGTCTTCCTTTAAGACATTGAGCACTTTTGTTATGGTCATTTAGTTTTCCTTTATATGTTTCTACATGATCATTTCGGTGTTTTACTTATTTCACCTTTTGCGACCATAACAAGTGTTAGAATTTACTTGGCATTTTATTTACATTGTCTCATTTATAGGAACATGGTGTAGCTAAGGTTTGGTGCACCATTAACCAGTTTAAACTCCCAAGCAGTACTTATGCTGCTGACTGTTCCAAGGCGGCGCCCCTCTGTGTTCCTCAGATATATTGTCTTTGTTGTTCATACTGTTTTGGGTGGCATTTTGTTTGTGTCCCTTGTGGTTTTCTTGTCTACGGTAAGTATCTTCCCTTTTGACCTTAGTTTTTTGTTTTTAATTTAAATTTTGCCCCTCTCGTTCCCTGTACTTAAATCCCCTACCCCTGTGCCCTTTTACTTTGTGGGCCTAATAATCAATCAATTGTATTTGATTTCCTTATCGGTTACTATTATTTCCTTTCATGTATTATTAAGTGATTATCCTTTCCGTGCTCTGCCTTGTGCCCTGTCCTGTGCCCTGTCCTGTTTTTGTTTGGGGTTCTCTTGGGCCCCAGTAGCTGCTGGTCCTTGTTGCTGGGTCGTGTGGGGGTTGCGTCCATTGAACGCCATATTCTTTGTTGATCTTGTTTATCATATTTTGTCCTTTGAACTGTATGCAACAGGTAGAACTCATCATGGTGCATCTACATACAAAGTTTGAAGTTCCTAGGTCAATGCACAATGATTTAACGGGTAGTTTTACAATTCCTAGTGACCTTGACATTTGACCTTTTGGTGAGGCAGGAACAACTCATTACACAGCGACTTGGCACAGTGTTGGGATTGTGTAAAAAAGTAATTTCAATGAAATAGCTTTGTAAGTATTGAAATAAATGACCATAAACAAAAACTTAACCAAAGCCGACAAGTGGGTCACAACAAAAGTTCTGCTTCTTATGTAAATTCATGGTATTCACTTTTCATATGATGATATTATCCATATAGCGTTATAAAAAGTGACTTTATTCTTATTGACTACTTTGACAACAGCTTGTGTGATTTTATGCTTGAGAGGTCAATTCATATGAACACTACATAGTAGCTGGTTGGAACTGGATATTAAATGTACTTTAAGATTTTATGCTATATATAACCAAATATGTATACATTTTCTCTTTTTAGCAGCATACTTCCATATTTTTGTTACCTTTTCTGAAAACTTAAAAAAATTGTTATTATAAATAAAATATTTTAATATGTACACATTAAACGCACAACTCTTTTCCAAAAAATTAAAATCAAAAAATTATTTTTTTAAAAAACCAAAACCCTACCCCAAAATCCTCCATTATTTGAAAATGATAAAAAATATCCACAAAAATAAAAAGTTTAAGAAAAAAAAGAAAAATTTTTAATTTTTTCACGATTTTGCCAAGTTGTTTTTAATAAAAACCTGGAAATTTCTGTTAAAAAAAATAATTAATTTATATTTACCTTAATTAAAATTTTTCTTATTAACCCCTACTCCCCCTGACCTTCCACCTTCCCACTAGCACTTACTTTAAGCAAAATTAAACAGTTCAAGAATGCATAACTGGCAGTGGTTATTGAAAGCTACCTATCATCCACACCCACTAGCACCGCCAGAATTCAACATACATAATATGAAGATATTGCTAAATTTAGAATTTGGAAACATTCCCAAATGTGTTGAAACAGAGGTGATTATAAAAAAACATAATATTATTTTGTTGCCATTCCATGGACAGTGGAAACCAGTTTTTTGTCTTTCAAATTTTGGGGGAAATTGGTTTGCCTCATGTTTGTGTTTTTGGGTTTCAATCCTTTTCCGAACGATTGTATTTATATGGCAAGGATTTAAAATGTTCCTTTGGACAGCCCAAACAAATTCCCAAAACTCCATGCATTCCCGGTTCCACAAGAGAGGAACTCAATTTTTCATTTTTTAAAAAATTCGGAGGCTTTTTTAAAAAATTAAATACCTTAAGAGAATGTTTCACTGTGGAAAACAAAAAACTTAAACCACCTTTTCTGGTTTTAGAATTGGGAACTGCTTTATTTCCATCAATTAAAAAGGCTTTTTCAATAAAATTTAAATTTGCTTTTTAAATTTTAAAATTTTCATTTTATCTATTTTGTTTGGTTGGATTGTTTGTACAAGTACTCTCTCTTGGATTCAAAATTTGGCTGTTTTGGTTTATAATGGAAATTGTACATAATATAAGTAATATATATTTCATTGCTTTTGCTTCTTAATTAATTTCTCTTTAAAATGATGAGTAAAGATAAACAAAGGTGAACAAAGTTTTGTTTGTGGAATGCAGTCTTCAAAAAACGAGAGCAAAGATCATCAAGCCGTTGTTTACAGAATGCAGCCCCCACACAACCCAGCCACACCTGTACCCACCAGGGCATCAAGAAAACAAGAGGGCCATGATGGCCCTGGAACACACACATAAGATATAATGCTAGAAAAATGCAGAAGTAACAAGTTGACACTTAGTATATCATTTTGACCCTATAATTTTGTATAATCAAAATGTAGAATGATGTCCACATGCAAGATATCTAAGGACTTACATGTGTTTTACTTAAGTCTTTATAACCTAAGTGACCCCTGAGATGGGTCCTGATAAAACTCTTGTAGAGGACCCCACAGTGATGTTATGTATATGCCAAATATCTAAGCATTGTAGTTTTAAAAGAGATGATTTTAAAGACATATTTACTATTGCAGTCTATATAAACTTGCTGATCCCCAGAGCGGGGGCCTTACAAACCCAGGGGCATTATTTATGTAACTTTTGTAAGGGCCTACAAGGCAATACTACATTTCAAATATCTATGCTCTGAACATTGTATCCACATAAAGATTAAAATGTGTCTTCCTATATACTAGTATGTCTAATTAACGTCACAGGTTATCTGCGTGGGACCAAGCCCTACCCCCAAGGTACCACCCCCCAGGACCCGCTATACTACCCTAATATACTTCAACACATTCAAAATACATGTCAATACAAAATCAAACAATTCTATCAAAAAATATAATACTGATACTATAAACTATGTATTCACAGTGGAGTGAATAATGACCACAACAGGAGGGGAATGATTTCTGTAACTTTTGTAGAAAACCACAAGGTGATGCTACATGCCAAATACCTGAATTCTAGTGAAGTCAAAAATGTTGTTTAGAAAGTGATGTTGTTTATACAATGGATGACAATTAATAGACACATAATCATCACAAAAGCTCACCAATGAGCACGTTGTGCTCAGGAGAGCTGAAAATGGGAGCAAGCACAAGAGCTGAAAATGGGAGCAAGCGCAAGGGCTGAAAATGACAGCAAGTGCAAGGGGTGAAATGGGAGCAAGCGCAAGGGCTGAAAATGGGAGCAAGCACAAGAGGAAAATGGGAGCAAGGGCAAGGGCTGAAAATGGGAGCAAGCACAAGAGCTGAAAATGGGAGCTAGCACAAGTGCTGAAAATGAGAGCACTTTGTGCTCCAGCACAAGGGCTGAAAATGGGAGCAAGCGCAAGGGCAAGCAACAAGAGCTGAAATGGGAGCAAGCGCAAGGGCTGAAAATGGGAGGCAAGCACAAGGGCTGAAAATGGAGTAAGCGCAACAAGGGCTGAAAATGGGAGACAGCACAAGGGCTGAAAAATGGAGCAAGGGCAAGGGCTGAAAATGGGAGCAAGCACAAGGGCTGAAAATGGGAGCAAGCGCAAGGGCTGAAAATGGGAGTAAGCGCAAGGGCTGAAAATAGGAGCAAGCACAAGGGCTGAAAATGAGAGCAAGCACAAGGGCTGAAAATGGGAGCAAGCACAAGAGCTGAAAATGGGAGCAAGCGCAAGGGCTGAAAATGGGAGCAAGCGCAAGGGTTGAAAATGGGTGTAAGCGAAAGGGCTGAAAAATTTAGAGACAGCACAAGGGCTGAAAAAGGGAGCAAGCGCACAGTGAAAATGGGAGCCGTGAAAATTGGGAGTAGCACGGGCTGAAAATGGGAGCAAGCACAAGGGCTGAAAAAGGGAAAAAAGGGCAAGGGCTGAAAAAATGGGAGCAAGCACAAGGGCTGAAATGGGAGCAAGCACAAGGGCTTGAAAATGGGAGCAAGCACGCGCAAGGGGGGCTGAAAATGGGAGTAAGCGCAAGGGCTGAAAATGGGAGACAGCACAAGGGCTGAAAAAGGGAGCAAGGGCAAGGGCTGAAAATGGGAGCAAGCACAAGGGCTGAAAATGGGAGTAAGCGCAAGGGCTGAAAATGGGAGTAAGCGCAAGGGCTGAAAATAGGAGCAAGCACAAGGGCTGAAAATGGGAGCAAGCATAATGGCTGAAAATGGGAGCAAGCAAAAGGGAGGAGAGAATAGGTGAAGCAACTACTGTTGTAATCAACAAATTATTCACAAAAAAGGAAATAATAAAAAATACAATTAAAAGGGCTGATATGGGAAAGAAGGGGATAAAGGTGGGTGAAAAGTCAAGAAACTGGAGAGGGGAGTGGGCAGGGGTAGGTGGGATAAATAAGGGTGTGGAAAAGGCACTCAGGAAAGAGTAGAGGAGCATACTAATTAATAAGTAATATAGGAGGAGAGGGACAAATATAGAGGAGGGTAGGCAAAAAATGTTGCATGATTATCATGTTTACATGATTAATAATGATTAAGCTGATGTTAGGGCATTGACAGTAGCTTGCACTTACCAATACTATCCTTGAACAGACCCAATCAAGCCAAGCATTAACATTTTCAATTTTGCCATTGCAGATGTTCTTTGAGTAAGGAAGCAAGTTTTTCTCTTTATAATTTTTAAGTTGAACATGCGGCTTTTGAATAAGACAAGTTTGGGATCAAGGTTTTTTTACCTGAGGGGGTTGCACAATTTCGACATAAGGGTTGTCAAGGTCATGACCCCCTAGCTCCCCCACTTTTGGATCTGTCCATGAATACTAAGCATTGTTTAATGCAAGGTTGCATTAGGTACTGGTTTTTTGTGACCTTTTGTCAAATTCTCAAAAACTAGTATATCCCATTAAGATAATATTATTATCATGATTATTAGGTGTTAAATCAGTTAATCCAAGTTCAGTCCCAGAAGATGTTTGTGTAGCAATGAAGCCTGTTTTGCACTAGAATTGCCCAAATGAACACATCCTTGTTGAACTACTCTCTCACTTTTTGTGTTCTGGTGGCAAACCATAATGTCATAACCACCAAAGGTTAAAAACTGGCACCAGTGGAGGCAAGTGAAAATATGAGAAAAAAAGACCGAACAAGATAGAGCAGCATTCACAAAATGCAGACCTCACTGACATAAAATGTTTAGAAAATACATGAACAGAAGCCGTTCCAACATGGCAATGAACTAACCTGAGGGCATTCCCATAACTCTATCTTGCATGAAGTGATAAAATTGTTAAGTAAATGTATCATCAAAGGAGAAAAAGGGTGGATACCTAGCTAGTGCAGAGCTAGTGCTATAAACATTTCTGGCACTGTGCTGGTTTTACACAGGGCTGTATCTATGTTTAACTTAATAAGGCCTTTTACATTTTTGACATATAGCACATATGGCTGATCAAATACAATGAATTGCTTTAAGATAGAATAATTATCATTGTTCATCATGGAACTCTGAATTTACTTGGAGAAACTTTGATGCCAACCACCAATTGGGAACTCAGCTGAAAGCATAAATGCATGCATGTATTGGTGGGGCGATAGCTCAGTAGGTTAGACCACTCTCTATCACTCCTGAGGTTTGGGTTCGATCCTGGGTAACACCCTTGGGATTTTTCAGAGACACTTTCAGTGCTTCCCACTTAACCATGGCAGAGGTAGACTGGTAAGAAATCCAGGTAATCCTTGCATGTATCAGTGCTATACACTGGGCATGTATAAGAACCAAGGGGTCTATTCAGTAAGAGCTAGGGACTGGTTCCCAGATTCCCTTGTATCTCATAGATGTCTCTGAAGTGACTTGTCTAGAGTCATGTCTACTTCCCCGTGAGGGGTTTTACATTAATGGAAGATATAAAGATAGTATTGCCCTCAAACCCTCTATTGCAAGCGAACATGGGGGTATGGGTGCACCTCAGATATTACATTGATTAAATTGTGATAACCTCACACCATGTTTACGTGTTTAGGTGATTTGAAAACATAAAAACAAAATAATTTTAATTATTGAATAAAGCAAATCTATCAGGGTCTTAATCAAAAGACAATTGAAAGACCTTGTATCTATAGGCTTTAAAGCTTAAGATTGTAAACCACAACTCGATAACTTTAATTTTATTTAATTTTTTTGCCATTGATGTCATAAATGTAATATAAAAGTGCATTTACATCAATTTTAATGAAAGTAGGCAATAACAAACAGCTGAAGTTTGTAACGGGATATCAAATTTAACTTTTGAGATGGTCCCTTTGTATGACAGGTGTCACTGAAATGGGCTAAAAATCCCAAAAGTTGGAAATATTCCAAATAATTTATGAAACACTAATATACATCAGAGAAGAACCCCATCTTTTACTGTATATTAAATTAATAACTGTTCCTTTAATTAACTCACACAAAAATGCAACTTTACATGGAAATAGCTTAAATCGAAATAGTAGTCAGTAAACATAATTGACAGTAGGGCACTCAATGGTGCTCAATCTGGTATCTAGTTTCCATTTATCTAATGATTTGATTTATTCTTAATTTTTGATATTTTGCGTTCTTAGTAATAGTGTATTGCACTTTTGTTAAACGTAGACGGGACATGCAAAATTGAGGTTTAACTTGCGAACTAGTTTTTGTTGCGGCGATAGTGACCTAATGACCTTCTAGATGTCAAAGTTATACCGTGTATTATTACGCAGCGTAATCTTGTGAGTAGACATTCCAACGGATAATTTAGCTAAATTCTCTGGATTTTGGAATATATTTTACTCAATATGGATACGTAAAGTGTATTATGGCGTGTCGCTATAGGGAAGAATTAGTTGGAAAACGCTTTATCTCCGTAAGGAGTCCACAAAAGCTTAAAATCCAAAAAATATCCGAATGGGAATGGCGGTCCGGTGTGGTACGGGCCGTAAGCAGTAAAGATTCGAGCAGTCTCGATTTATCTGTAAGTATAGTTACCTATGTTTTCGATCGTCTTAGACGATGTCAACACGCCTTCCTTCCAAACAAGGTCTGGACTGAATTTGTTTCTTTCTTGACAAGTTTTCATACATGTACCTTCGTTGTAATTCCATTGATGATTGACGGCATGCTACGGGATGACAACTTAATCATTTAGCACCCAGTTTATTTTGTTTTATTATTTTTATCTTCATTATATACACTATTAAATTAAATAAATAAGCATATTGAATTTTTTTAGGGTTTTAATTTGTATACGGTAAAATGAACAACAAAATTCTGATGAAGGAAAATCTAACTGGCCACTTTATGATAGTTTTGTGATATTTTACTCATATGGGGATACCTTATTCAGGACCTTAAGGAAGTACCAGTTTCCATTTCAATAAAGGAAATTTGCACATGATTATAAATGTTTGAACCAAACTTTGTTTAGGTTGGTAAAAATTTAAAATATACACAAAAATAAAAAAGATATTAAAAAAATAATGATTTAGTGTAGAAGTTTTCACTCCAACCAGTAAATAAATAAAATAAAAATATTCTTTATTAATATGGTATGAAAATAAAATTTCACTTTACTTTAGAATTAGATTATAGAATTTACTGGTTTAATGGTTATTTTGTTGATATTTTTAAATGTCAGAACAACAATAAGGCAATTTTTGTTGCAGTTTTCAAAATTAATGGTCATTGGCACATGTAGGTTTGCTTTCTTTTACCAAAGAAATTAATGAAGCTGACTCGGTGCCAGAATTCAGCAAATGATGGAATTTGGCACAATATAGCAGTTTGACCGAGTTTGTTTATTGTATCCCTGGTAATTTGAACACCAAAATCCAAATGTATGGTACAGCTAAAGATAATGATGAGGAAATGTTAGTAAGAAAAGCAAAATGATTTCATAAATTAGGTTTGAACCAATGTACATTCGTAGAATGATAAATTTATGAAACATTTATGAAACAAATGTTAAAGTTTTATGATGTTAGACATGTATGTCTTTAATTATAGATTTAATTTATAATAAAAGAAGATAATATTTTCCTATTAGTTACCTTTTTTCATATTAATTTAAAGTAAAAATTTTAATGAAGTTATTTTTTAGTTCGTGAGAAACAAAATTCACTGAGCTACATAATATTATATGAATAATAAATACAAGTCTAATATTTAATCTTAGGTTAATTGTTTCATCAATTTTCTTGGACTTTCTCATTTTCACTTAAGTAGGGTTCAAACCCACAGTCCCTGGCTTAACCGTTAGGCCTTTTCAAGTTCTCTCATTGATTTAATTTCTTTTGTAACAAACAATAGTTCAAGAAATACACTACCATCAGATTCTGTAAGCTTAAATTCTAAAAATCACATGAAAAATAATTGAATAGGAAACTAAACAATATTAAAAAAAAGAGCAGCATTATTGACTCAGATTTGACTACAGGTTTCATCATACACTTTTGCCTTTCCCTTTCTCCTCTGACAATTATTCAAAAGAAATATTCTGTAACATATTTTATATGATTGTAAAATACAGCAGAATGTTTTTAAGACAAAATTAAAGACAATTGTAGGAAAGGTATACAATTTAGATTGGAATAACCTATGCAGTCCATATATTTCATAATTCTGAAAACATGATAATGAATTGTATTAATACAGAGGCCTAAGAGGCATGAAATATTTTCCAAGTTGATAAAGCTATTTTTGATCTGACTGTAATACAACTTACAAGGCAATGTCTAGAAATGTGTCCACAGTACACAAATGTTTTGTCAGTTTATGGATGGATAGCAGGATAGATGGACAAAAGCAAATCTTTTATCTTTTATCCCCCAACCATATATAGGGGCAATAAAGTCCCAAAGTAGATTTAAACCAGTAAACTGGCTTGTATGATAAATGTTATTTGTCATCGTTTAAACATTCTGCTTATAAAAAAGGTACAAAAAACAAAACACCTAATAAGTGAGATTTGACACACTTTAATCATCTATTCTTCATAAAAATAAATCATCTATTCTTCATAAAAATAAATCATCTATTCTTCATAAAAATTTACAGTTTATTAGCATACAATACATGTATGTCAGTCAGTCAGAAATGAGCAGGTTTTACTTTCCATCTTGGCATGTGGTCAATGCAATACTTTTTGTTTAAGCTGCAAAGTAGCCAGGGATTATAGCAATTAATCGTGTTCATCTGGATTGGGGTGGTGGTGGGGGAGGGGGAGCTTCACTGGTGTGTGTTATCCAAAAGTCAGAGTCCAAGCTATTCTATACGGTTAGGCTGTGTGTAGGGATAAATTGACTGTTGCATAAGCATGTTTTTCCTGAGTAATCGGGGCATTTCCTCCCTATCACCAGGGGTATCTATAAGTTATCCGGACAATTCCCCTCCCGGACGATTCCCCTCCCAGTAAATTTGAATGTTTTTTTCACAACCCGGACATTTCCCCTCCCGTTATTTTTTTACGGCGGACAATTCCCCTCCCGTTCTTTTATCAACCCGGACAATTCCCCTCCCGTTCTTTTAACAACCCGGACAATTCCCCTCCCGCTGTTGTCAGAGCGGACAATTTCCCTCCCGTGGCTGTTGAATATATATATTTGGGATGTCATCTGGAGCCGAAACGGCCATCCGGATATCCGAATCAAACATCCGGATGTTCGGATTGTTGTTATATTCTTAGATGTCTGATATGACGTAACCATTTCTTCGCTACCTTTTTCAAAGTGTAGTATTTCGTTTTTCTTCCTTTTTAATTGAATGATACATATCAAAAATCTTCCGTTATTGATTTTTTTTCTTCTATATAGAATACGACTAGCTTTTATCAATGAATTAAGTGCGTGTGGTACTTACGATTTCAAATAAAATGGAAACGAAATTTGCCGCCGATTGTCTGAATTCCTCAATTAGCGCTATAATACGCAATAAAATTCGCTCACATTTGTGAAAACAAATAATACCCGTAAAAATTAAATATAATGTTTCCATTGTTCAATAACACGCATACAATTTACACACGATGACCTTTGACACGCGTGTAGCCGGCTTTTCAAAAGAATCTGCCAATCTTTGATGTTTACCATCATGTAGCACTGGCTGTTTGATTCGAATCATCAAAGAAAGTGCCGAAACTTACATGAATTACACACATTTTAAGTGTTCATAAGTGAAAAAAGAAATGTGAAAAAAAAAAATGTTTTTAAAAAAATGCACATGTTTGATTAATACTAAAGGAGAAAGTTATTTTGTCGGATAATTTTCGTATCAATTTCAATAAAAGCTTTGATAATTAACATATAATGCGTAAGTGAATTTCTTTATTTGCTATTTTTTTTTCTGCAGATTTTTCAATGTCTAAAAATAAGGAGTCGGCGGGTCGGTAAGCCGAAATATATATAAATATAATAACCTAATTAAATATTTAAATTTGGACATAAAAAAATGTAACATCGTTGCCGATGACAGTCGCACGGGACTTAGAATCTTACAAAACTTAAAATTGATTAACAACATGTTTCATAATTGACTCGTAATTATTATAGTAATTATTGAATTTTTTGTGGACTGCAGAGGTTATGATGTGTATTGTCAAACTAATCGTTATCCGAACGTTCGGATATCCGGACTCCGAATGACATCCCTAATATATATTATATAATATTGTTTATTTGAAAGGTATATATACATTTTTGCAATCAAGGACACATTTAATTAAGGGCGGCAATGATTAAAGATTTTTTATTGACAGTTTGTTTATCTTAAGCAGCGGCGGCAATGATTAAAGGCGGTATAATGTCACTTTTGTGAAATAATGATTGTTAAAAGTTCCGATCTATAACAGTTTATTGTTAAGAGTAAAAACTGTCATCTTTGATAAGAATGGTTATAGATTTTTTTATACGCAATGTGAAAAAACGGGAGGGGAATTGTCCGCTCTGCTAAAAAAATGGGAGGGGAATTGTCCGCTCTGCTAAATTAACGGGAGGGGAAAAGTCCGCCCTATTAAAATAACGGGAGGGGAAATGTCCGGGTTGTGAAAATAATATGGAAGGGGAATCGTCCGGGAGGGGGATTGTCCGGGATTCTATCTATAAGGCCCAATCCCTATTCAAAATAACCTCTTTTCCCAATTTAGAAAAAAAGAAGAAATAGAAATTCCCAACTATTAAATCAAGATTTTTGAACTTTTGAGAAAAATGGAACTGTTCAAAGTCATGACATATGATCATACATATTTTTATACATGTATGAGTAAACTTGAAAGCAATGTATATTTTTTTGTAACAATTTTGAATTTCTCAAATTTTCCAATATATGCAACATATTTTTTTCCCAATTTAAGCCAAGAGCCTTTACCCAAAGTAGCTGGAAAAGGCCCTGGTAATACAATAACATTGACAAACGTGTGTGTTTTTGAAATGCCATAATTATGTATTAATTTGGGAAATTTTATAAAATTGTTTATTACATCAATATCTTGGAATTTAAGCTGAAGATGTTCAGCATCTTGTTTTTTTTTAAAGATTTATTATATTTTTAAGAACATTTCTGTCTTGTACATGTACATTCTACAGCTGATTCATTTAATTTATGCGGAGTAGTTGGCAGATTGAATGTTATTCATGATTCATGAATGCTTAATATACATGTACACCAATAATATAATGACACTTTAATTGTAACAGACACTTTATTTTAGACATTCTAATGAAAATCTAGGATAATGAGATGTCTAGGTTCAAATTTGAGATGTAGCGTGTCTGTGTGTGCCAAATTATACTAGGAAAAAAACAACAAAAATCTTCCTGTATTTCCTGAAGTTAAAAAAGCCTCTAAATGGTATATTTGTAGACTGAATGTTTCAGAATAAAATCATAAATGTTGATAATTAAGAAGAATTGTGTCTGTAATGGTGTTTTGGTCCTGAGGGCACCATTAACTCTGACAATGTGTAGTATGTTGACTGAATGACATTGGATAGTGTGTGTGGTGTGGTTATACTAGTGATCACTGGCCTAGATCTTTTAATGGTATTGATGTGTGTGTAAAGTTGAATGCCCTAAGGTCATTAACATAAATTGTCAGTGGTTAAAAAATTATGTTTGTTGAAATTTATTACTAAGTTATAAATACATGTATGCAATGCCGGTTCTTTGGAAAACAAGGGCAACTAGGCTCTATTTTGCTTGGTAGTTGTAAGTAAAATACTCTGTACACTATAAAAAATAATAATAAACTTTTCAAATAATATAATTACTTTTTTACAGAGGACATATTGAAATTATAAACAAAATTTGATGTTACTTACATGTAAATTGAAGCATGTACAGTTAGAGTTCAAAGTTCGGCTTTGTTGAATTACTCTGCCAGTGTATTTTCATGTCATGTATTTTGGTTTGATATGCCATGACCTCTTGACTAAGCAACCATGTTGAAGATACACATTTAACATTTAACAATTGATCTGAACTTTTAAATGTCTTTCACTAAGGTTTCAGATTTAAATATTTGAAGAAGGTATTTGAAATACTATCTTGAAACTCACTTTATCTATTCCATTCTCTGTTGAACTTATGAAATATTCAGAATTTTGACTTAAAAGTTGAAATAGAAGAATACATGATGTTGGAGACAGTCAGACTGATAAAGTTGATGTTTAACATAACATGAGAATTTATTCATGATCATTGATGGAAGGTTGTATTAAAGTTAACCCAGGTTAGAAATCTTTACAGGAATTTACAGTGTTATATAATAACACAATTCTTTGCCACCCATATACATGTAGAAACTTCAACAAGTCCCATGAAACAAATTAAGCATGTTTAAGGTGCAATCCTCAGATGACCATTCAATCTGATTATTTTGTTTAAATTTTCCATACAGGTGTCCTTTAAGCAGTTAAAGGCCTATATCAGACCTACTGTATGGTGTAATTTTTTTCATTTCTTTATAGTGCCCATTTCGGTGGTCAAACCTAAATGTTTTATTATACAATTGAGTTGTGCAAAGTCATGCCATCTTGCTATTCTATGCACTCTTGCAATAAGCCTGTCCTGGCACAGATCAATTTAAGAAAGTCTGTACCACAATAATAAAAGTTTCATCTCAAAATTATTAAGATAAGGGCATTAATTAGTCCTTTGTAGAATCTTATCTTTCTTACAGTGATTCATCATTCATTTTTTGAAGGTAATAAAACATGAATAATATTATTTTGTTTTGTTGCTTTGTTGACCTATATCCCATTTTATGTTGTCAGATGACTTGTGTAACAATAAAAAAAATATAACTAAAAGAGAATGATGTTTTCTTTCGCGTAAGTTTTTTCACAGTTAGAGATGTTTAAAATATTTATAGAAACAGTGATTTGCAAGTTCTAGGAAGGCTGAAAATACATAAAAACTAGGCCTTGAAAGATAGGGACAGATTGTTTTTCTCAGGGAATATAATATTTATGATAGTGAATTTTGGCCATATGCCAGCAACATTTCAGTACTTAAGAGTTAATTTATATACTATGGCTTACTATATTATTGTTGACTGTGTTATTTTTTTACCAACCACCTGAACATTACCTGCTGAATTTCTGAAATGGACTTTCTTATCTACCAATTTTGAAAAATATTAATGCCCATTGTCAGTATCCGGGGTATATCGGTATAAAATTTTTAAAGTAAGTCAGAAGTTCATGACATGGTTTTACAAATAACAACAATTTGAATAATGCAATATTTAGGTTTTAGTGGCGCTAGTGATGGTGTCAATGATTCTATGAAATTCTAACTCAACATGCAGGCATCATTCATTTTGTCATTTATAATTAGCATGGACATACAACATACAGTACCATTTCAGTTAGCATTCCAAAAATGTCTTGTTTATATTTTGTAAGCAGAATTTTAACTGATCACTTATTGGCCTGATAGGCAACAAACTTTCATTTGTCTGTCGACTCTCTTTACTGAGGACCACAATGCTGCTATGAATATGTGTTGGTTTTTCCTGCTTGTTGTTTAAGTCATATTATTTTTGCAGTGGTCACTTGTTGATAACCTGCAGATTTTGATACATATAATTTTGATATAATTTTGAGGAAGATGCAAAATTGACAACAAAGGTATTGATAAAGTTGCTTCAATGGGAAATTCCTGTTTGCTGTATTGCCCACTTAAGGAAAAAAGGGGTTAGCAAATTGATATAAGGTCAAGGGGTTTTGCCAATATTTGATTTCCGGTCAATATACTTAAAGTGCCTATTGTGTTAGATATTTGATTATGATAAACCCTGATTTAGAAAAAAGGCAAATTTGTATTTCATATCATGTACAAATAAAAAATTGTTTGAATTATCTGGGGTAATTGATTTTTTGGCGATTGTAGTAATCATACATGATTTACTGTAGGCCCTGCCTAATGACCATTTATGTATAGCAAGACATTTTAATAATCCATGATAATTATTTACAGGCTTGATGCACTAATTTTTTGAAACCCTTATAAGGTCTAACCATCACTTCTGTGGGAAATTTTGGTGAAAGCTACTGTAAGCTGGAAAGCAATTTTAACAGTGTTATTTGATTTTAAAAACAATGTGATCCCCCCTCTGCAGGATGAATGGGTATAAGTTTTGTTTTTGAGTCAAATTAGCCAGGAAGATAGCCAGGCCATTTAACAGGGTTGTTTCTGCAAGACTGGCACTGATTTTTGGAGGGAAAGTCAAGATGTCCCACTTTCCTGAAAAGTTGTGTAGGAGAAGGTTTTGTTTATATTAAAATGACTGGGACATGCTTGCTGTTAACAATAATTTTAAATGTTTAATGAAAGAATGTTAAAAAAGTTCTTTTATTTATTATTGATAAAGAATTTTCTCTTCTCTTTTAAAAGTACTTTTTTTTTTACAACATAACATGCAAGGTTGTTATGGTGATGAATTTCTGAGCTCTATTAATAATATTACCACCCCCATCTCTGTGTTAGCAAGCTAGCAAGCACCTGTGTAAGAAACACTGAAATTTCTACAATCCACATTTTTTTTCTACACAACACAGAGATAAGAAGAAGAAAGAAAAAACAAGTTGAAACCAAAAAAAATGGAATCCTTGTATGAAATGGTTTTTTAAGTGTTTTATATGTTTGTTGACTTGGATGAGAGACCCCAGTTTGTCATTTAAATATTTGAGTAGCTATGATTAACTTGAATTTACATTGTTTCGTTGTTCAATAAAGTGAAGTAGTTCACCGAGTCTTATCAGGGCCAGCCACGTTCAACATGCTGCTGGCTAGCCTTTATTTCATGTTCTTTTGTGTCTGTGAAATTCAGATTTTCATAATCTATTTGCAAGAGGTCATAAAAGAAGAATGAATATTATTAATTCTGAAATGAGCATGTTAAAAATCAGCCATCTGCTTTGAAAGTGGCATACATAGAATATAATTATGTTTGCAATGGATTGAATTTTTTTTTACTTTTGATTGAAACAAGGATAAAATGATTCTTTTCATAGGCTTTGAAGGTTATGGTAACTTCAGGTTTTCCCTACATTTGTTCATTAAAGGATGTTCCAGTCAAAGTCTTGACCTATTGATTTTGAGGTCATTAGGTCAATGGTGATGGTGACTGTCCATGCCTTTAAGTTTAAAGTTCAAAATCCTTTTCCAATTGGTTGTTTTCTAGATAAACATACAACTTGAATAAAAACCTTTTATTTTGGCTTCTTATCACAAACATAGTTTAAATAAACATGTTTTGGAAAACTTTCATGAATGGGTCTCCATTTTAATTTAAAGATGCATTTGCACGCCCGGCAAACTGTCGCTCCACTTCAAAATTGTGGTGTACGGTAAAACGAGCGAACGGCATTTCCGAGATAGAGCGGAAGGCCGATTTAAACGCCTAATTGTAAGTATTGTTTATGTTTTTGGCTTGTTATTCATTTAAGTTGTATTTTTTCGAAAAACGGAAAATGTTGTTCCGTGTAGGATTGATTTAGGCTTCCAATGATCTAAGCTGTTACAAAAAGAAATTTATATTAAGCCCGGGAGAACTTTTCTCCCTGACGAAGCGAACGATGATTTGTAGAATATTGAACTTCCCAACCATAGAAATGCTATACCTTTCGAATTTCTCGAAAAAGTGTATTAGTAAATTATCAACCCGTAATAAGAACTTGTCCTTCATGCAAAATAAATTACTCCTGAAGGATTTCTTAAAGGGCTAGGTACGGTTTGGGTCGATTTTGGCCCATCGGCAAAAAATATTCAAAATTTGATATACCAAAATTTAACTATATTTATAACAAATGCAGAAAATTGAGTCAGATATCTGTTTAGACAAAAAAGTTATAATAAATCAAAACAACCTATCAAGAAAACAAAATACCACAGTTTGACGTCATCAACGTCCCGTATTATTTTGAGCGCATCGCTTCGAGTAATTAAAAATATAATGACGCATATGTATTTTCCAATTTGTTTATCGTGTAATGCAAAGGAGTTGATAATACATTAGATGTACATTTCCACCGTTCAATTGCGATAGCAGACATAAATAATTAGTCACTGTGAAGTATATTAAAGCAGAGACATATAATATATACATTATATGTATTTTAACGTCTCTGATTAAAGCAGACGAAAAGGAAGACATATACAATAGCTTTTATATAATTTACTTACCCTATTTAAGAAGTGTATTCAGTTATTGCTGTTTTATAAAATACATTATTACTTTAGCAAGTTCATAGCTAAATTATCGGCTCTGAACCTTCTTCAGTTTAAAAGGGCTAACCACCGAAATCTATGGACGAAGAGGCACATATTCGTAATATTACCGTTATGACAATATTTTTTATTCAGTAGTCTTATGTTATAACCTATTTAGCCAAGTTCCGAACTTATATGTATGCACGTGTTTGATTATCATCATATTCATCATCATCATCATCATCATCATTATTATTATTATTTGATATTGATCTTTCACATAATCTCTAAGATGTATGCCTCGGTTATTCGACCTACCGGAATTGCCGAATTACCGGAATCGGCGGGGACTTTACTGGTTTGTTAAGTAAGAGGTTTTTAAACTTTAATAAACTTTTGAGAATATTTTTGTTTTTTATAAGATATAAACATTATCAATGTCAAAAGATTTTTTGATTAAACAATAGATCTAAGATCGGAGAGTTACTGCCATACTGCCGGATTCGTCGAGGGCCTGTGATTTGGTTATTCATGCATTTTAATAACATTTGTTTTGTCTGCTTTTATAAAAATTAAACGTTATAATTGGTCTCCAAAGGGAATGTGAAAAAAATCGCTTTTAATTAACAGTGAAAAAATATTTAAAATCGGCGAAAACGGGTAAACTGCCGGAATCGGCGAATCATTACCGAAATCGGCCTGTAGTTTGCTTATTTAAGAACAATTAATCAATAGTCTTGCATCTTTAATTAAATACAAAACGATATTAATGATATATAAAAAAGATTTTTGTAAATAAAATCATTATTGATTAATAAAACAAGATATTTTATATCGGCAAGTTACTGCCATACTGTCGGAGGGTTTTCCAGAATCGGCCTATAATTTGGTCCTTTTTGCACTTTTTAACGTTTGTTTTGCTTTTTTTATTAAATATAAACATTATCTGTCATATTCAAAATAAGAATTTTGCAATTCGCTTTTGATTAATAAAACAATCGAGTAACTGTCATACTGCCCAAATAGTCGAATGATTAGCCTCCCTTGAGTTCCTGCCAAAACGTCATTACAATAATAAGGGAGACCACTTGGAAAACCACGTACATTGATTTATTGATGATTATGAACTCGGTGTATAGATTCTGCCATGTCTGTAATATTCCACGGGATGCAATACAGCTAAAATGAATTTTAAACGAAACAAATAATTTTGAATCTTACAAAACTTAGGTCATGAATACTGGATATTTTCGTGTTTCATATGATATTTGTCGGCGATCACCGCGGAGAACCTACTTTTAATATTTTAAGACATAATTGAATTAACGAAACGAATGAAATATTAAATAAAAATGATACAATGGAAAAAGAAGAAAAACATAAATGAATGTACACACACAAAAAATTGGCATTTTTAAGTCGAAGTTTTTTGGGGTATCGTTCGAAAGCAGATCATCGTTATAATACGATGATGCAGAGACTAAAATGTTTATATTCTGTACAAAAAGAACATGTAACGAGATTAATTACAACATTTTTTTTCTGTAACGGATTTTTTTCTTTAATAAGGTATATGCACGGATAATTTAAACTACTGTAGTCAGTAAAACTCAGATAAAATATTTTCAACTTGCTTAGAATACTATTTTAATTGAAGAAAATAGAAAAATGCGGTTATCAATCAACATAAACTTTGTTCCGGATAATTAACACTTTAGTCTAGTATTTATGTTTCCTGTTAATGGATAATACCACATATTTCATTGTCAGATTTTGAATATTCAGATTACATATCTAACAACACAAAACACAAAATAGGTTTGAATTCCTTTTCAATTTATGATATAAAGAATACACATGAACACGTTAAAAAAGTGCATAAAAAATTCTAAGCTTTTTCAATGACATACCATTAATGCAACAATACTGTAATATACTGCAATTAATTTGCATAGCAGTACAAAAATACTCCCGACGAGTTTCTTATTTTCAGTTTTGTTTCAAGTTTCAAGTTATGACTCGTAAAATATAGGTACAGTTGCCGACAAAAAAGCTTTTTGAGTTATTTCGATAACATACATTTTCGTTTTATCATATGTAATGTAATTCAATATATTACCGGTGAGCACAAAGTTGAAATTCCTATTCCTAGTCATTTACAAGGTAAGTATGCAAAAAATACATACAAGACTGATTTCAGGGAAACTTTAAAAACGGTTTCTAAAATTAATATATCAGTATGTTGTAACTATACGGTAAAGCATGCGCTATACTTTATCACTTTGTTTGGATTTTTACGGCATGTCAACACATAACTGGCCATATCGTACCGAATGCTATAATAGACTTAAAATGTTTTCACAGTGGTATTCAGCGTACCTGTTTTTATGCCTGGCAAATGCGGCATCTAACAAAAGCAAAAAATGTTAAAAGTGGCTTATAAAGTTTTTGAAGCAAGAGAGACTCGTATGTTAAAAATAATGCACAAAATTTCGACACTTCCAAGATAATAGCAAGCATGCAAACATTTGTTGAACTTGTTTAATTATTTCAATACAAATGCATAAAATAAAATCGCAATTAATGATTGTAACACAATCCTTCTAAATAAACTGATGCTGGAGCCGTGCTTGATATCATTTGGTGCGCTAAAAGTGTCAATCATCATTCAAGGGCGGTTTTATCAAGACTTCAAAAGACTTTGCCGACTTGCGTACGTGACAAACTGCTAGGTAAATGTAGGCGGAGTCATTTATGCAGACAATAATTTATTGTTGACACACTTGCCCAGCAAAGCAGCAGTGTTCCAATATTTTAATTGACGAGAAAGGTCACACATATTTATCAATCAGTGGATTAGTGTCAACATTTTTGTGTATTACTAAAATGTCTTGGGAAAATATATCTGATATTAACGTCTTAGGATAATTAACATGCAAATATTATTGCATTTTATTGGAATTGCTCATTAAAGAGATATACTTTAGTTTATTAAAATGTACGGTGATATTTATCTCTTCACTAATTTAAGCCTACTACCAATATATACTCGATTACGCCCCTTACCAATCCGTCGCCATTTGCAAGTATGTAAACAGTAGACTGACGGAGTGTAAACTTTGGGTAATTAACAGAAGTGCGCAAGCAGTAACCGCAAAATAGTAGGTGATAATTTAAAGCTAATGTTTTATGGTAATATAAAATGTAAAAACCTAAGCGGTTAAAAAATGCGTTAACCTAATATTTATAGAATCACACCAAAATTTACTCATTTTTGCAAATTTTGCCCGAACTAGAGGATGATTGACGTCATCCGTGACGTCATCAACGTTGCCGCGATACTAAGGAACGCCAGTTTTTAATTGCATATATGATGCTTTGTCAATTGACATTAAATGATTCATTTATATTAAATGTTTAATTTTCTCAAAATTTTGGGCCGAAATCGACCCAAAACGTACCTAGCCCTTTGTAAATTGATATTTTTCGAAAGTAGTGGAGCGAAAGGGCGAGAGATGGAGCAAAAGGTTCGATGTTGAGCGCAAGGCGATATTAATTTGACGTATTAGGAGGAGCGTAGTCAATGATTTTTATAAATAAAAGCTATAGAAGATAAAATAGACATGATAGAGTGTGAAGACCGAGATATATATACCTTTTAAAGAGAACTAATAAAGTGTGATATCCTTTCAACGACTATAGCGTAATAACTGTAATCGCGAAGGTGTCACCTATGGCTGCCGTGTAGATTCCATTATTTATGTTCGAAATTTGGATGAGGCCCGACCATTGAATCATATACATTAATGCATGGCATAAAACAGGATGCCACTTTTTCGAGGTCAATCTTGATTTTTGACACAGTTATTTACATTTAAAACGTGTGTCCGTGCAAACGCGACAAAATCGAATATTTTTAGTTCTACCGCGAACAAATGTTTCCGAGCAGGTACGTGTAACTCGATTGTTCATGCCAAAATGTTATGTTTTTCGAAAAGTTAGATATTCAAGGTGCAGAACAGAAACAAAATTATGCAATGCATGGAACACATCAAATTAAATGGATCACTACTACCAAGTTCAGTTCACAATGACTTTCTGTAATTAATAGCTCTAAAAGTACCTGTTCTGAGCAAAAACACAAATAAGTCACGTTTTCATGAATTTGTAAGGTGGGGAATCACTATGAAAATGGTTGACAAGGTGCCAGTCGTTATAAGGATATAACACGTGTTCCAGTTATGTTTCAAGATTCTTCCTCCCTTATTTAGCATTGTTGTTTAGTTTCTTATTTTCCTCTCAAAGTGAGGCAGAACTCAGTCGGTGTACGGACTAAAATTTTCAATAATATAATAGACCTAGTTATAGTAGAAATTTCTATTTACACTTTGGTAGTAGTGATCCATTTAATTTAATGTGTTTCATGCATTGCATAATTTTGTTTCTGTTCTGCACCTTGACTATCTAACTTTCGAAAAACATAACATTTTGGCATGAACAGGCGAATTACACGTACCTGCTCGGAAACATTTGTTCGCGGTAGAACTATAAATATTCGATTTTTTGTCGCATTTGCACGGACACACGTTTTAAAATGTACATAACTGTGTCAAAAATCATGATTGACCTCGAAAAAGTGGCATCCTGTATTATGCCATGAATACATGTGTATGATTCAATGGTGGGGCCTCATCTAAAATTCGAACATAAATAAAGGAATCTACACGGAAGCCATAGGTGACACTTTCGCGATTACATTTATTACACTATAGTCGTTGAAAGGATATCACACTTTATTAGTTCTCTTCAAAAGGTTAATATATATCAGTCTAAACACTTGATCACGTCTTTTTTAACTTCTATAGCTTTTATATGTAAAAATCATAGACTACGCTCCTCCTAATACGTCAAATTAATATCGCCTTGCGCTCAACATCGAACCTTTTGCTCCATCTCTTGCCCTTTCGCTCCACTACTTTCGAAAAATATCGGTTTACAAATTTAAGAAATCCTTCAGGAGTAATTTATTTTGCACGAAGGACAAGTTCTTATTACGGGTCGATAATTTACTAATACACTTTTTCAAGAAATCCGAAAGGTATGGCATTTCTATGGTTGGGAAGTTCAATATTCTACAAATCATCGTTCGCTTCGTCAGGGAGAAAAGTTCTCCCGGGCTTAATATAATTTTCTTTTTGTAACAGCTTAGATAATTGGAAGCCTAAATCAATCCTACACGGAACCACATTTTCCGTTTTTCGAAAAAATACAACTTAAATGAATAACAAGACAAAAACATAAACAATACTTACAATTAGGCGTTTAAATCGGCCCTCCGCTCTATCTCGGAAATGCCGTTCGCTCGTTTTACCGTACACCACAATTTTGAAGTGGAGCGACAGTTTGCCGGGCGTGATTTGATTTTTAAAACAAATTTGCATTTTGGTGTGTATTGCTTTGTCTTTTGTGAATGAAACTGTTAAACCATTGTGCATGAATTTATAATAGAAATGATTCTTATTGTATGTTTGGTACACAATTATTTTTTGAAGTCAACTTTAAAATATTGATTCTGAGAGAATTTTTATGGTCCAATCAAGATCATAGTAACAGAAAGAAAAATTCTAAGTCCTCTAAGGACCTAGCTAGAATCACAAAAATAGTTGTTTATGCAGGCATAGGTCAAAGTTCACCTCTGAATATATTGAGTTTAACACAGTAATGTTAAGACAATGTTACCTTTGTTAGAATAATCTTAAAATAGTGATAAGTGCTAAGTGATAAACAGGGTACTTTATTGTTGTTGACAGTATTATGCAGACATTTTATCATTTATACCCTAAATATGCTGAATTTCAGGGTCAGTCTAAAAAAACCCCTCCCCTTCCCAAAAAATAGTGGGTGCAAAGCAAGAAAATTCACCTATGCCACCTGGATAAAGTGTGACCAGCTATATTGTACTTAACCGTATATGTTTAGTTTGACCACTCTAGCTTTATGCTTTATTGGTTCTGAATCTAGTATTTTGGTATCAAAATAATTAGGTCACTATAACAATGGACAATTCCTATAATATGAAAGTCTAAGCAGAAAAAGTCCATTATTTTGTTATACCGGCCAGTATTCCAATGCAAAGCGTACCAACCTGACTTAACGCAAGTCACTCTTTTATTTTATATAACAGTTAAATTGCCAATTTTGTCATAACAAAAATTATTTGAAACTGCTGTCAAGGAAGAACGGCAACAGATTTGTTTTAAATGTTTTTGTCAACCAAATAGCATGTTCCTACAACTGTTAGAATATTCATTATTATGATTGAATATATTATATATTATTTAAAGGGGGCCATTTTAAATTTATAAGATACGGTTTTTGTAGACTTTTGTTTGTATTGTATATGTCTGATGGGTTTTTTTTTTCATTTCATTATAAACCTGTTACAGTAGTTTGATTGGTAATTAATTTGTTTGGTTCAAGTAAAACTTGATATTGATCTTACAGTGCAATTGTAAAGCAAGTTTGAAATATGACATTATTACATACATATAATGTGAACATGCAGATACTGACTGTAAGATGTTTTGTTTATAATAGTGCAAGTTCAGACAGTAACACTTAAGTTAACATAAATTTGCCAAAGAGTTAGTTTATAATGTCATGCAGACCAGTAAATGGTTCCTTGGGAATACATTGTATAGTTGATTCTGTCAAAGTCCTGGTACACCCACCTCTGTAAAGTCTGTTCTGTTAGAATAAATTCAGGATTGGTTTCAGTGTCTATTCTAGGAGGGGGGATGGGGTGATTTACTGTATTTTTGAGAATTCACACCCCTATTTTTTCAGAGGCAGGGGGAAATTTTACATAGAGAAAGAAGGAAAAAGATCAACAAATGAAATAAATTCTCACTTTTCGATAAAAATCCCCCCTGTTTTTCGAATCCTAGAATAGACACTGGGTTTCACAATTCTCAAATTCTAACTTTGTTATATACATGTATATCCTATGCAAATACAGGACGAAGTCTAGATAAATGATTAATACAGGTCAAATATGCTAAACTAAGACACTTTTGCAATAAGAAACTTTGTTTTGGATATAGTTTTTTCACTTCAATAAAAAAATTCTGTTATTTATTTTCAGGTATTGATAGAGTTTGATGATATTGATTGGACACGACGTGAATGGGTACGTGTCCATGATATCTTCCAGTTGTTCCTAGTGGAACACACCTTGGTCTGGGCTGAGAGGCCGGACCCAGATAAACCAAGACAGTCTCTGTCCTGGCCTGGACTGGTAAGTTCATTTTCTGTTTCATTATTTTATCATATATTAAGTAGCATCACAGTTCTCTAAACCATAAGGCTATGGTCATTTTCGTGCTATGTACTGGAGAACATGGCTTTAACCAGTTTGAACTGTAGGGGTGGTTAGCCTGTTTGTCTTTGCATTGGAGTTTGAAAGTTTTTTCTACAAGTATAAAATTGAATACTTTAACTATTACTTGTTGACACTTGAAACTGGGACTGAAATATATTTGACCTAATTGTCAAGATGCAAACATGAAAAAAATAAGTCATTTATACTACAAGCACTCCTAAGCCTACTTTTCAACTGAAATTCTAATATCCCAATAAATTTCATGAGAGTACCAGTTCTGCTAGATAGAAAGAGCTTTTTTAAAAGATGTCTAATTTTAGCAACATGTGAATCAAGTATGTAGGATTCTTACGCCAGTCATAAACATAACAAAAATGATTTAAAAGTTCCCTTTACATATATCACTGTTATCTTTTGTATAGGCAAGATTTTATGTGTAACCAACCATGGATTTGAACTGAAATTACTTTTAAAGTGTAACTTAATCATGATTCATTACAAATTCTATTCGGATTGACTGAAATGAATATTAGTTTTTGTTGGTCTTTGAAGCTAAATTAAATCTTCATTATCAAGCATGACTTTGTTACAGTGCTTGGTCAAAGTTTTTTATATGGAAACACATTACATACATTGTATAGATATTAGTTTCAAGGACACATTTGGAAGGTGAAAGGTGAAATATAATCAAAGTAAATAGCCAGCTGTTTAAAGAGTGACATCTGTGTAGTTTATCATGGCTCTCTATACTGTTAAACTTAAATACATGTAACCAAAATTGATAATTGACAATAATTTGTTCTAAAAATGGAACCTGCTCATGTCCTGATTAAAAAAAAAACAACACAACATGATAAATACTGAGTGTTCAGTATATAAATGAACTGTACCATGGGCAACATAGAACAAGTCTCTTATCATAAGGGTTAAAGGTCAAAGTTCTCATTCTTTTGATGTTATTTGTCAGTTAGTTTCAATTTGCATAAAAATTATTATTTAATGTTTATTGTTAAGGTATTAACTGTAATATCCTGTCTACCAATTATGGCTTGTATGATACTTGTATTTGTCACAGGTAGTGTTTTGTTGTTTATGGTCATTATCGTTGCTGTCTGCATATTTAGCAGTGAAAAACATCAGTAACTTTGACTAAAGAACATTATGTCTAGAAATGTGAAACATTAACATATTAAGTAGGTTCCCTGTCTAAAAAGACATAATTATCTAAACTATGCCATTGTTACTCGATAAATGAAATCACTAAAAGACTGCATTAGAAATTGATGATGACACACATGATGACATCTTTTGGAATTACTAAACAATACACTTTGTAATTTTATGCACAGAATTAATATTTTACTGAAATCTTGAGAAAAGGTATGAAACAGAAAGTGAAATAAAGATATAATAAGATATAAATACTCAATATAGTTAATGTCATTCTGTATCAATATATTCATATATCATGGCCAAATGCTTTTGCAGCTGTACAAAATATAAGCTAGTGAAGTACATATTGTTTTATAGCAACAACAAAAATGTCAGTGGCAAGAATACATTCTTTAATTTGTGGCAAAATGTCATTGGTTATTGGAACTTTTTGTAAACACTTATAACGGGTTTTAAACGATACAATACTTCGCAATACACAGATATTTCATCAGTTTCAGTATCAATAAAATCGATGAAAAAATCTAGGTCATTTTTCCATCAAGCCCACAAATACCAGGTGATATTGTTTTGATTTCCGTATGATCTGTATCATTTGCAAGTAAAAAGCAAAATTTTACAATTGAATTTTTGACTGAAAATAAGGTGTATTTTGGAGGAAATGCAAATCAGCGGTTTGTGACAAGAGAACTGCTCTAGTTGTGCGGTTGTAAAGGTTCTCCACCATGCTTTGTGAAATTGTGACAAAATAATTCATTTTGAATTTGGATCTTAGATCATTGTTCGTTTGATTAAAACGTAATCAAAAGAAGCCATTAACAATATGGAACCTCGTTATGCCAACAAGAGAACATAACCAAAATTATGCAGGCTGGTTCTATCATCTTGCGACATAGACATAAAGTCAATATAGAAGTTAGCATTCAAAATGTTAATTATATACTGGTTTGTTATTATATGTGTGTACATGTGGGAGTTGTATATAAAACGTGTTACCCTTAAATCAATGTATCCTCATTATTCAAGTAGTGTTCTAGAATTTATGAGAAGTTATAATAAATGGCTAGTAGCTTTCAGCTGTGGTACAAATGTAAGTTGAATGGCCAGTCACTCATTGCATTGTTACTTACCGTGTAAAGTATGAGTACAAAGATTAATAATGGAGAGCAACGTTCACAGAATGCAGCTGGCAACAACATCCAGCCATACAGATACCAACCGGATGCCTTACAACCGAAAGGCATCCGGCACAACCAGAATGTAAGAGGTTAAAGCCAGACTTGCAGGGCACCAAATTGAAATGGGCAATAGTAAAGGGAGAGAGCAAATTAATAAATACAGTTACTGGGCAAGTTGCAGTAGACCAAAAATTAATCTTAACCTAAAAGGGAATTTAGCATTTAATTTAAGCCATTTTAAGGGGAAAGAGTGTGGTACTGGGTCAGGGGGGATGGGAATGATGAACGGGTTAGGGGATGTGGGGAACACCATATCTGAAAATTGAAGAGGAGGGAAAAGAAATACTTATTGTAGAAATTAGGACCAAAAACATTTATTTTATATGTAAAAGTGTTTAAAATTATGTATGCTAGCAGTGTTAAACTTGTCTAGCCACAAGTATATTGTCTCATTAGACATTATATGAAATGTTGACATTTGAAAAGGACAGTTCCAAATTAAAAGTCAAATCAGTTTGTTTTACAAATGCAGGTGATTTAGGGTAAACTCTTTAAAAGAAAAAGAAATTTGAAATGAAATCATTTGTTGTTGTTCAGAATTTGATCAATTTCCAAAATCAATTTAAAATTTATTACATGTTTGTGGATAATATTGATTTTATACAGATATTTAATCTTATCTTACATAAGGTTATTCCCAATTTAAATGACAATAAAAAGCACTGTTTATGAATGGCTAATAACCAGAATGGAAGATATTAATCTACTCTATTTTCGGAAAATCTTTATTCTGTATGTTTTGAACAGGGACATTGTCAAAGTGCAAATAAATTCCTTCCTAAATTGTTCAAGTTTGTGTAACGAGACAATTTTCTTTGTGATTTTCTATCTGATTAAAGTTTGCTCTGTAATAGTATGAGATTAAAACTACAAAGATTTTTCATGAATAGAGGACGTCTAAAATCATACCGACCAAAGTCTATATATATATTGATTTCGTGGTTTCTTTGTTCGCCACTTTATAGTAGTCTGTTTTTATTTGGTTATCAGTCAAATGAATTTGGAATATTTGTAAATCAATGAATTTTTGTGGGGTTTGGTCATTTGTTGTTGTAAGCTATTTAAGAAGCACTGAAGTTTTATTTCATATAATCTTTATATCTTTGGTAGAATGGGAAATTAAGATTTAAAAAAATTCTGATTGATTCCAGCTTTTAGTAAAATTGTCCAATGAATATTTTGTTAAATTAAGGCTTAGATCGGCAAAACTTTTGTAGGCTGCAATACCGTAGTAGTTTTAGATCAACAGTAGCTTTGGGCTTTTGCATATAGTTATTACCCAGTATACTAAGTTTTTGGGGAGGCTATGCCGACCCAATGTTAATAACCGTCTGTCAAATCTTACTGCCGCGGTAATCAGGTCAAAAAATAGTACCTTGATTTTTTCTAAGCTGACTCATCACTCATCACAGACATTTACAATATGAAAATATTTTCATTCTTTAATTTCATATCTGCAATTTGTAAAGATAATAATTCTCTGAAAAATTCTTGTTTTTTGTTTAAATCACTACTCCGTGACGTCATACTGCCGCGGTAATCAGGTCAAAAAATAGTACCTTGATTTTTTCTAAGCTGACTCATCACTCATCACAGACATTTACAATATGAAAATATTTTCATTCTTTAATTTCATATCTTCAATTTGTAAAGATAATAATTCTCTGAAAAATTCTTGATTTTTGTTTAAATCACTACTCCGTGACGTCATACTGCCGCGGTAATCAGGTTTAGGCAAACGTACGTCTGTAATAAATAGTTCTGGTATGAAAACCCTTCAAAATAATAACTTTATCAATATTTTTTTAACAAAAAGCATAAATGAAAATTTATAAGTAAATGCTTTAATTCAGTGGCAAATATTCTTTATTATTTTTGATAACAATTTTCCAATTACTACGCAGCGGACCAACTGTTTATGACGGGTCATTAACTAGAACGTTGCAACACCGTATTCTCAATTTCATGCATGTTCTTTTGTTGTTATAAACTATTAATAGTCCTTAATATTTTTTAAGACAAATAATTGTAAACTGTCGCTTACATCAGAGACATGGATCATGCTTGCGTGATAACTAAGGAAAACTAACTTATTTGTACACCCAGGAGGCTGTACGCGGAAAACGCTCATAAAACCGCTAAATCATATAGCTGTTTAGTAAATATTTTGCATACATTTAACTAAAAATTCACTGATGGTGATGAACATATAGTTTGAAAACATTATATTCTTTAACCATTATCGCCGAAAAAAAACTATTTAACTACAAAACCCCTAAGGACCTCCGACAAAATTCCAGCACAATATTACATTTTACATTAGCAAAATAAAAAAAGCAATACTTATATTTTCATCTTACATAATTCATTAATCAAACTTTTAACATAAAAGTATCTTTGGCAATTGACAGATCCCTACTCTGATCTTTTATTTGTATAGGAATAAATTTAAACATGTGCTCTTTTGTTTAGGAATATTTTGTAGTGAAAGTCTTATATATTCACTAATCTCATAATTAGAATTAGACAGGTCAGGAATTTATACAAACAGTTGTTTAGTTAACTATGCTCATTTTAATCCCAATAGAAACATTCAAATATTTGTGGTAAAAAACATGACCAAAGTACCTAGTAGTCGTTTACCCGGTGGTGATCCCATTAAACTGATTATAGATTCGAATTGATTAGAAAACACAAATTATTAAAGAATAAGAAGCTTTAATTAAAAAACAAAAACAAAAAAACAAAAACAAAAAAAAAACGCATACATATACAAATTACTTACAGTCGAGCATCGGGAAGTCATTAACATATCTTACGAAACTTTAATTTGAAACCGATATTTGCGCGCGCTGAAGTGATTAATGTTTATTTGAAAAATAAAAAAAAAGAACTTTTATGGTTGTGTTCTAAAAATAATGGGCGGCATAAGAGGAATTTCTTATTCATTTTACAACACTTGAAAAATTACTACAGAAAATGTGTTGTTGTTTTGTTTTCAACAAAAGTGTGTGTGTTTTAAGTTTATTTATACTCGGCGCCGGAATAACCATATGTCCGAGATTATAGCATCTGGGACGTCTTTTTCAAGCAGATTCTTCCTGGAAGCCCATTCTTCGTTCTTTGGTGGTAAAGGAGACGACAATACCGTCAAGGCATCAACTTTCTGACTGACGACAACAAAAAAACAGCATCTATTAGCGCCAAAACCTCCGGAGTAAGTCACGACAAGGTCAACCAATCACCTCTGGTACTTATGATGACTTGACTATGACCTTCCGTGTGCTTTCTCCGCGGACGTGCACGCCTCTGGAGGTATTTGGAGAAGTTCAACAAAAACTTTCCAAAACACACGCCATTTATAACACCCATTCATAGCACTGACGGCTTCGATGTCCTCATCTATTTGCGGGAAATGGGTCGACAGGAAAAACCCTACGTAATAACCGCACACCCTGTAACAACAGATTTTCCGCAGTATATATTTCAAGCTAGTGAGGTTTAAAAATACACGTAGAATCTATCGATTAACTACCATAAGTTGGTTGAGTGTTGGCGGTAAAAAAAAGAAGATATAACTTCCTGATCAATTTTCACTTAGGTTGATTCAGTTTTGAATAAGCTTTGCAGAATGTATTTTTTCAAGAAAAATTTAGCTTTAATATTAATCCGACGCCGTCAGTAATGAAATGGGATTAATTTTCTGAAACGTGATTTTATTCGAGATTTGCTTCTGGAGAAGACAACCTTCTGTCCGTTAGAGCATGAATATTAATACTCCATCACAAGACAGTATCTTATTGATCTCAATTATGGTACATCTAAACGTGTATAATTTTTATGTTCAATAAAAATGTTGCATCACTTGCAGATGTTATTATCATTCAATATATTAAAATGACATAAAGTATTTATGATGAACAGTCCTAGAATATTTTGATAAGGAACCGTCAGTTGTAAAATGTTATTGTTATCTGATAATGAACAGTCGTCATACTTGCTGGTATGTCCATTTATTATTGACAGTTTAGGTTTTTTTCAAAATTTGCATGATTAACAGTCCGAATGTAGACCTCAATTAAATGTTCTGGAATATAACCAAAATGAATAGTCAACCACATTAACCATATATATGAATGGTTGAACACAACAGTAAGGATAAATAGCGCAATGTGCATATCTTTTTATTTTGGTAGCATATTTTAAGCAAAAAGAAAAGAAACTGTAAGTCTGAAACATTCTCTTATAGCCTCATCAGTACATTCAGTGCTTTGATCTCTGATGTAAGCAATTAATGTAATTGAAAAGTGATACTGGTAGAGAACTTGCAGTCTCTAAGAAACACTCAATATAATATTATTTCTGGCATGTTTATAAACTTAGATTAAAAGTTAAACTTAAACTGAACAAATTAATGAACAAATTGATTTTAAGTAATTCTAGGTCAGTATAAATATACATGTAGCTTCAGTATTTTAAATCTTATTGGAATGGGGGGGGGGCAGTAGCCTAATGGTGTCTACACATTGGCCTTGAGACATTACTGTAGTCAAAACTGATGTATGTAATATATTTCATGAATTGGTTATACAGTCAAACTCAGAGGGCCTGTGAATTCTAGCAAAGAGAGGATTGAAGCAATTTGGGATGGACTGAACAACTGAATTTTAACTGTATGTCCTGAGCTTTGTTTGCAGATTTGCTCTGTTATTGACCTCACATTTACATCATTATATTAACAGGGCTTCCATTAAGGTTCATTAAGGTTCAAAATTTGTAAGAGACTCCGAAATCTCTGACATTTGAGGCCACATTAAAAAAAGCATAACATTTTGGAAGTCACAATCCAAAATTAAGGAGTAAATGATCCCCAGACTTTCAATAACAAAAAACAATCCTGTATTAACATGTTGAATTTCTGAAATGGACTTGTCCAGCTTGTATTTTTGGAACAGACCATCATCAACTTTATGGATATCATGATGGAAAGTAAAGTAAACAGCGTTTTAGTACTTGCAAACTGTTGCCCATATGGGCGTGTCCAGCAGAAGTTAGATTCTGATACAGGTACAGAAAGACGCTCCAATTCCAGAAGCTTCTCCTGGTTCTTTAGCTTGCCAAGTGTTTAAGCACTCATATACAAGACCTATATTGTATTTTTTAAAGTCTCATCTGAAAGACTGTTTTTATAGTAACTTCAGTTCTGGCCTGGCGTGAAATTTATAATGGTGGCAGAGGTTATAATCACTAATGGTTCCAAAAGGTTGAGGGCTATATTCACTAGGCTGAGTTTTAGCAAGTAATTAATAGGCACTGGCTATGTTTCTAAAAAAATCCCCCCCCCCAGGAATAACATTTTCATAGATCTGTGCATGACATTTTAACATGTTCTCCAGTAGCATATTTTAACAGAAATTCATTTTAGAATAAAATCTCAATTTCATCTGTTTCTTGTAATTAGTAATTCACATAATGTCTTGTATTTAAAATGAATGTAAACTTAAGATTACATGGGTTCTTACCTTTCTTCTTGCAAAATATGCATTTTAGATTCAAGGGATCTAAATATATCAGTTTGCCTTTTTCTGTTCATTTTAAATTTTAATCAGAAAAGATCAGTTATTACAGATGCTGCCGAAAAATGGCTGAAATTAGCTGTTATTTGTATTTGGTTATTTGTTTTTTATTCCAAATAATTTTTAAAATTTTGTTGTTTTGTAATCTTGGTTTTATGTGCTGATTGATGGTGGTGTCTATGTAGTCCACTAATTTGGTAATATTTTGTTTACACAAGGAGCTTAATGTAAATTCTTTCTGATCTAGTCAGTTCCATCTTTCCTCATTAACAGACATAATAATTGCATACTTAAAACTGCAGAAAATCATGGCAATAAAGTCCGAACAAGTAAAGGGATGGGGAAAAAAATTATATTATACCACTGTCTTTATCGCCAATCATTGCCAGAGAGATTTCTTAAATGTAAAGATTCAGAATTGGTGCTAGCTCCAAAAAAATAATCTACTGTAAATTGGTCTGTCATCTTAGAAAAGGATTTGGCAGTGTGCTATAATTAGGAACTGTCATTTTCTATCATTATTCAGTTCTCACAAAACTCCAATTAGCTTTGTTCGCCTAATACTAATAGACCATGTTGGCTTATTTTCCTGAAAGCAGCTATAGACCTCCAGAATTAACCAGGAAGTTGATAGTTGGTATAGTTTACAAAAGTGAAATAATTATGTTGATTATGTAATTATCTTGATAAAACAATTATCTTCTGTATTCTTGATTTCATAATGAACTGTAAAGCAAGTTCAGTTGTTTATACAGAAAACTTCCATTCTAATCAGGGGCAGTAACTATGGCTTAACTTAATTGATTATCAACATTTTTGGTTGTGAATCAAAACATCATCTAAATACAACTCATAGTTACCAAGGTTATGTATGTTAGTGATAGAATCAAATGTAAATTACATTGATTTAGGTTCAATTTTGATCCATACTCGATTAATCTGATAGTAATCTAGAAATGGCAGCTTGCAGGGCTTTTGCAGCTTTCTGTTTGATGTTGCTGGTTGTTTTGTACACCCCATTCTTGTTTTGTACCATTCTTCTGGCCAGAAAAGCTAAAATATTCAGTTTTTTCAGGCACTATATGCTGTAGTTAAGTTGAAAATAATAGTATTGCTCTAATTAATGAAATAGTGAACATACTGTACTGCTGTTAATGTGAAAGAATTCAGGAACTCTGTATTGATTACTTTGCATTTTCTATCTATTGTTGTGGACAACTTTTACTGCAGGAATTCTTGGAAAGAGAAGAAATATTTCATTCTTTTTTTTTTTCATTACGTCCCAATGCTATTCAAGTTTGTTTATTTTCATTTTAAAATGGGGGGAAAAAATGAAGCTCATCTTAAGTGTTTCCATATTTTGCTAGGATACCCTTGTGTATCGATTGTACAGTTGTACTGCCGTAGCTTCTCCCAGCACTATATGGACGCCGGCATTGATTTTCTAGTTCGCCCCACTGACATTGCTTCTGGAGTAATGACAAGAATCAATTCTCTTTGCCTTCAAGCTAGATTCCTTGATTTTCACTGAAAACCTTGTAGCGCATGCTAAAAATTCATGTTGAAAATAATCTGTTTAGCTCTGACTGGTGGAAATAATAAAAGTAATAATAATGGAAAAAGCACAGCTGGTTTACTTGTATGATCTTTTTTTTCCTCAGTAGATGAATGTTTTATATTCAAGTTTTTGTGCTGTGTTCCAGTTTTTCTTGTCTTTAAAACTGCTTATATCATGTTGCTTATTTCTGACAATATTCTTTGTTTACACAAGGAAATCTTAATTTTCATGGCAAGGCAAATGCAATGACCTAATAAATTTCTGTGATTTCTGCACGTTTTTTATCTGAACAGCCTTATATGTAACATGTTTATTCTATTTTCATTAAAGTTAGGTGACTTGATCGAATATCAAATTTGTTTTGTTTTTTTGTGATTTGAGTTACTTAGATTAGATATTTATTGGAACAAGAATTTTGATATGTTGTAGAAAATAAAACAGAGCATTTACAAGAGGTGTTATGGTAAATATTGAAATAAAGGGAAGTATGGCTAAAATTGAATAGGACTTGTCCATCTGTCCATTGATAATGTTTATTCCTGACTTAACTTGTCTAAATGTACTTCAAGGAGTGTGTATTTGTGTAATCATGTAGACACCAGGCACTTAAAATTAATATAAAGGTCATAATGTACACTTGTATATGTAACCCCTTGTGTACTTTGCAGTACATATGGCCAGTCTGTGGTACCAACGTTGCTAATATGTTATTAAAACTAATAATTAAAAAAATGTAATTATTGGTTGACAGTGGTCAATGATGGTACTGCTACAATCACATTATACTGTTTTATTCATCATAGTATATATACTGTTCTTAAACAAACAAAAAAATAATCTCAATTATAAATTCAAGGTTGTTCAAATAATCTAAAAGAATATGAAGAAAATTTTTTGATTTTAAAAAATCATGAGGATTAGAAAAAAAAAAGAATTTTAAGTACCAGTGATGAAAAAGTAAACAGCTGTGGCGACATGGTGGCCAGATTATATTTCGAGATAGCGATTAGGACCTTAAAATGAATATTTCACTAATTATTTTAGATGTATTTACAATATATTCTTTGAAGTTTTGGGCATCTATTTTACTCTGAACTTGTAAAAAGCATTCACTTTTTGTTGAACCTCTTCATAAAACTGCTTGCAATCAGAATTTTTTGTTTTTGTTAAACCAAATTTTCTTTTATGTACTAATCTTTTTATACCTTTTTTGGTAATCTGGTCAGTCACTCTGCTGAAAAGCTGCCATATTGGCTCAGAATTTGGCTGTCAACTGTCATAAAACTGTAAAATTAGCAGGAGAAATTACAGTGTCAGAGAACATTGGGGATGAAAAGATGGGAGTGGGGATGTCTGAACATTGGGTGTGAAAAGATGGGAGTGGGGATGTCTGAATATGTTCAGGGACCATATGTCATAGTGACTGTCAAGCTACCACATCCTCTCCATAAATACTGGGACTTAAAAAATGTTCATCTGTTGCCAGGCATAGGTTGCTTGGTATGAAATTTTATTGGGTTAGAACATTTTTTCAATGAGTGACTCACTAGATTTCAAGATACTCTATTTTCTGGACTTACCCAGAGAACGGATTTGGTAAAAATTAAATAGGGAATAACCATTGTCTATGAAAAATATATCATTTGACTTACTTGAACACTATGTTTTATTTAGTTATAATCTCAGATATTTAAATGAAAATGTTTTTGTCCAATTTAAAAACTATAAATAAAAAGGGTTTGTACAACTGTACAAAGTATTCGCATTTAAATGATGATTTAAACTTGTTACAATTTTAGTTAAGTTGTAAATTTGTGAACACAGTTTAAAAGTTTGACTTGTGAATTGTTTTTAATAATTATAATTAAAATAAATGTGCTAATGATCAGCAAATAAGCTAGGATTATTAAAGTCCTACTTTCTAAAATTTATGCTACTGAAATAATTGCTCAAATTGATTGTCCGTAACTATTAAATAATGTGAATTACAAGTTTTACAAGAGAGTATTTTATTCTCTTGTTTACACTATTCAATGGCCTCTCCTATTCTTACACACAATCCTTTACACCTGTATGTTTCAGTTATACATGTGTATTCAGTATGTGTGTGTGTATTAGCATGTTTACACCAAAGAAAGTAGTCCGGCTGTTGGGGGCTTTCTCAAAACAGACTTGTGTATTGATAAAGTTGATTGACCTAGATTTACCAACTGTGTATATGACAACACAAAGCAAGTTGCTAGACTTCTTAAGATATGAAAAATTGAGCTATAAATAGGATAGCTTTAAAAAAATGTTTTTAAGATTTTAAATAACCCACTGTTATTCTGACTGTGTTAAGATTCTTCTAGATGTTTGAAAAAAATCATTTATTTTGATATTCTGATAGTAAATTAGAATATTTTAAAGTAATGAATTAATACAATTGACTAATGTTCAAAATGCGTGATAACTTATTCGCAAGCATCCTAACAATAACTTACATTATTTCTGGAAAGTAATGTATCTTTTCTTCAGTGAATACAAAAGTGCAAAGATGCAATAGCCCAGGGAAAAATGTTATGTTTTAATACATGTTTGGGCTACTTTTTAACGCTCTGTATATTGTTAAGTTCGTTGTCACTCATGTTTACAGGATATTCATGGACAAGTTTGTTTAGATTGTTTGCAGCCTTTTCTATTTAACTCTTGCAAGTTATTAAAGAAAAAAAAAACAAACACAATCATTTTATCATATGTATCAGAGAACATTATGTCATCAAATTTTTGCAATCTAGCATAGCTATCATTTATCTGTTAAAGCTAAAATTTATTGTTAATTACTATATGAATAAATATATGACATTTATTGCTTATATTTACAGAGTTTTCGTGCAGTAGTGGACAAGGCTGGTTTAGCGGGATGTAAAAGGAAACCAGTAGAATTCCTTGTAGACAGATTCCTGGGTCTTGTTGAAGAAAAAGAGATCCAGATATTTCAGGTAAAATTCTTTTTCTATTTCTGCAATGATAACTGATTTATATGTAAGAAATTTATCTGTTATCAGTAAGAAGTGCTTTTGATTTTGGCAAACATTATGAAGTTTTAAGTTACTCTATCATTGGAATGTAGGCTAGAAGTGAGTATTTTCACCCATTTGTTGGCCTCATATTAATTTGGCCTCTGTGACTGAATGGTTTAAGGTCATTGGCTTTGAATTGCTTGCCTCTCATTTCTATGTGATTGAATCCCAGAAGGGGCTTGATTTTTTTTTCATGTAAGGAAGTTATCCGGATTCTGTAATGTGAAGAAGGTATCTAGGTCCCAGTTCTTGTGTGACTGCTTGGCAGGCACATAGGGCTGTCCTCCTCCTCCAGCAAAGGGGCTGTCCTCCTCCTCCAGCAAAGTCACCAATTATGTTCTCTACTGTGTAAGAACAAACAAAAAGAAGGGAAAAAAGAAATGATTTTAAAATTACAGTTTGCTTTCATTCATTCTTCTTTTGAGGGTTAATTCAACACCTATATTCTATAAATGGTATTACCTTAGAAATTACATTGAAATATACTAAGGGTTACAGCCACAGGCTCACACCTTCAGCATAATGTTCTAACACATTCAGTTGAAACCATATTTGCTATGCTTAGAGAGTATAGGGAGTATAATGGCAAATGCTGATTAATGACACATTCATTAACTATATAACATTAACTGTGTAAATGAGGAAGGAATATCATTTTTCATCACAAGTTTAAAAGCTTTGCAGACAGTTTACTAAAGATTTTTATTTCTGTTTATGAGGAGTTGTTTTGGAAGAATATCCACTATGAAGGTGTTATTTGCAACTTATTTTCACAGTTAACACATGTGTGAACAAGCATTATTTGAGAAACTGACTGATACAATTCAAGCAAGAAAGTGTGTACAAGTCATTTTAAGGTCAAATAATATACTGGAATGCTGATGCATTCATTAACAGAAATGGTTATAACGCTGATTGATAAAAGGATTATAAATGGGTCTTTGTTCAGAATGATTAAATTCTGAATGCTTGCCTTCTTGTACCACTTTCTTGTAGTACTGCTCACAGGTGGCAGTATCAGTGTTTGGACACCCCACCCCTATTTGCCCCTGAACCCCTGCTACAACCCTGAAAAAAAATAATTCAAGACTTAAGGCTAACTATAAGATACCAAATACAAAACCACCGATAAAATTATAAAAAAAAATCCACTATCAAATTTATATTTATAGACTATAAATTTGATAATGGAATTTTTTTTTTAAATTTTATCGGTGGTTTTGTATTTGGTATCTTATAGTAAGCCTTAGAGTGTTGAATTATTTTTATGCTCCCGAAAATTTCGGGGGAGCATATAGTCGTCGGGTTGTCCTTCTGTCTGTCAGTTAGTCCGTCTGTACGTACATACGTACGGCCCATAACTTTGTTATTTGAAGTTGGATTTTAAAAGTATTTCACAGAAAAATTCAAATGATCACCATTATTGAGACAACGTGTCATGCACAACATTTGGGTCACTACGTTGAAGGTCAAGGTCACAGCATGACCTTGCAGCAAAATTGTGTCCGGCCCATAACTTTGTTATTTGAATTCAGATTTTACAACTATTTCTCAGAAATGATCACCATATTGAGACAATGTGTCGCGCCCAACATTTGGCTTGTTTTTACACTTCTAACTTTGTCTGTGACATAACTCTGACACTACCAGAGGTATTATACCTTCCTGTGTCTAAAACCTATTTAGGGAGCATCACCCGGTTCAAGCGGCTTTTGTTTTTCTGGGTTGTAGCAGGGGTCCAGGGACAGATAGGGGTGGGGTGTCCTTACACTGATACTGCCACCTGTGGTACTGCTCATATTACTAATAAAGTTTTAGGCCGACCAGATGAGCTCAGTTAGCTTAAATGGTAGATGTTTTTAGCCTTTTGCATATCAGAAGATCCAGAGTTTGAGTCTTGGATGAGATGCTACATGCTTATCCTTGATGAATCTATGATAATATTTTTTTATTTTATGCTGTATGCCCTCCACCTGTGTTTCAACTGATTTTTGTGGTGGAGAAGTTAAAATTTAGAAACTTTGAGATATGATCTGGATGAGAAAGTATAAAGTGTCTGACTGAAATGTTATCCCAGACTTATTTTAACAAAATACACAAAATTAAAAAAAGTTTTTGTTGGAAAAACCAAATTTGGTGAGAAGTATTTAATGATTAAAAAACTTTCCGAAACGTAGATAAATTTGATATTGGATAATAATGATGATTAGGCTAAAACCGTGGGTTCAAATACGACAGGGACTTTGGGTTCTTTTCGTGTAAGCAAGTTTTCCAGCTAGTTATTGAACGTCATTGGTTCCACTCAGGGGCTGTTCGTGCGTGAAATAATGCACGGAAGGGCACCTGAGGTCCTCCTCTACCAATAAAGCTGGGAAAAAAAATGATTAGGCTAGATATCAAAATAATGACCATGGGTTGTGGAGTGTGAGAACACTATCAAGCTAGCATAAGGGTTGTCATTCAAATCTTTCTGAGACAGTCTGTTTTGAATTTCAGGTAGTCATTATTGGTTTTAACAAATACAACAAAGAGTTTTTTCTAAGTTTGGAGCAGCCCAAAATGTGTTTGAGATGGTCACTTTAGCATCAGTGGTTTTGTTAGTCCCCTCAAGTCTTTGCTGAAAAGTTTCTGTAATACTGTACATGTACATGAATGTCCTTTATAGCAAGTGTTGTTGTGTCAAGCTAAAAAACAACAACCCAACCTAGAAGTATAAGAATTCCATTCTGTTTGAATATACCGTACATATGATAATAAAATCTTACAGCTGCTTTTATATTCAGTTTCTTGTAGACTATTTTATTGTGTTCCATACATTGAAATTCATGCCAAAGAAAGCAAATCGGAATAAAAAATTCACTTCTGTCTTTTACAGACCTTGTTTCCCATTACATTCAACATCAACTTTTGATCTGGTATACTTGATAATGTACCAAAGTAGATGGCATTTGGCCAGAAACTCTAATTTTAGAGTAGTTTTTTTTTTCTTGTATGTTACAATGAATTATTATGGAATGGTTTTTGCTATTTTTCTAAGCACATGATAATATCAAGTTAATAGTGAATGGTAACTTCAATTCATTTGAGTTAGTATTGATTTGTCAAGGACATTGACTTGGGTTATTACTCCCTGCGATAGGATTTTGGATGGATTGATGGCCACAGCATAGAAAATGCCTTTGCATTGACCAGAATTCAATAGGTCATTGTCCGAGCCATGATTGATATGGGAGATTGTAGATGGAAATCTTTTGTCATTTTCCTAATTTATGCCATTCTTGTGTTGGATGAAAAATAGTTGCACTTGGGAAGCTGAAATCATTTGGTTTTATTTTATTGTTGTAATGAAATTGAACATGAATGGCAGGCTTTCAAGAATTTTGGCTTAATCCAGGAAAAGAAAAGTTATGAGTCAAGGGTTATTTTATGGCAACTTTTTATGTAAGATTATGTTTCTTGTAGTATGGGGGAGGTTACTAGATAGAGGGGAGGCTCTAGTAAGGTGTAAAGTGGTATATGGGGCTGAGGTTCTAGTAAAGTATAAGATGGTATGTATGGGGGAGGTTTCTGGGAAGGTGTAAGATAGGACTGTATGGTGGATGTTCCAGTAAAGTGTAAGATGGGACTGCATGGTGGAGGTTCTAGTAAAGTGTAAGATGGGACTGTATGGTGGAGGTTCTAGTAAAGTGTTAGACGGGACTGTATGTCGGAGATTCTAGTAAAGTGTAAGATGGGTGTATGTGGGAGGTTTCTAGTAACATGTAAGATGGGACTGTAAGGTTGAGTGGAAGATAGGGTGTATAGGGGAAATTTCTAGTAAGGTATAAGAAGGGGTGTATGAGGGAGGTTTCTAGCAAGACGGAGAGTATCACAGCTCATGCTGACTTTGGGCATTGTGTCACTATAATAGTCATGGAACTTCACTGCTAATATTCAGAAATTATGTGTGATTAGTTGCTGTAGTAGTTCATCACTTGGTAAAAATACTATTTCGTTACCCAGGCAATCCAGTTAGGTGGCTGGACAGCTGAGACATGACAAAAAATTGTAAAATGCCCAAAAATATGTGTTAATATCTGAGTAAAAACCAGAAATACTAAAAAAACCAACACATAATTACTTCATGTGATTGTGATTAGAATGTTGACATGGTGGTTTTACTCATCAATATTGTTTGCATTTTGCCGACACTGCAATTTCTTTCTTTCATGTTTTTTTGAAAATCAATAAGACCATTTAATTTCATAATGGTTTTGGTGTATTAACCATCATTTACATCAGATCTGAGGAAAACTGTCCAATTTTTGTTCTGCATTAGTTAGTAAAGTCATTTAGCTGTCTTAAATGTTGTTGACAATTGTTCGCAAATTCGTTTTTATGCAAAATCTCATTCATTTAAATGCTTGCCTTTGAAACAGGACCAGCTGCGGCAAAAATCTTTGATTACTTGCAAAAACTGCTCGAAAATGCAAACTTTGTCCTAGATTTGAGAAAGAAGACGAAAATCAATAAGAAATAGAGCACTTTGCACTGCAAGCAAAATTTGAAACCTAGAAACTTATTTAATTAAAGCTGAGATCTAACCTAAGTTGGTGTAAACAATCGCTCTTGGGTATTTCGATTTTTTTCCCCTGTCTGATCCTAAGTTGTATTTGGCATTGGTGATGTAAAATCCTGGATGCATTTTAGCAATTTAGTGGGTGATAGAAATATGTGTGAAAGCTAATGAAGAAGTTAATTTTCCTATTGAAGGAGAAAAATTTGTTGTAAAATTTCAGATGATTTTACATCTACAGCTCTACAAATTTGATGTGCTATATATGATGACTGGTTATATTTAAGTCATCAGAAAATCAAAGTAGTCACATGGTCAAAACTATAGGGAATCATAACTGTGATGGTCATGAAATTTGATATCAGGATGGAAACATGCAGAACAACCATCTTGAACTGTTAAAATTGTGTGCTTAAAACTCTGTCATCTCTTTAATTGTTCTCAATTATTTTGGTCATTAACCAGGTTTTCCGAAGGAAAAAACTGGTTATTAGATTGAGGTATGTCGGCGGGCGGGCGGATGGGCGGACGGGCGGGCGGGCGTAAACAATTTCTTCTGTGCGCAACTCCTCCTACATTTCTCGACGGATTTTGACCAAACTTTCACAGAAGCTTTGTCATCAAGTGCCCTGGCGCATATTGTCGGGGTTTTGCGATTAGATAATATTTGACCTAATTATGGCCCTTTAATTTTTTCCTTATATAGAATATATAGTGAACAATTTCTTCTGTGCGCAACTCCTCCTACATTTCTCAACGGATTTTGACCAAACTTTCACAGAAGCTTTGTCATCAAGTGCCCTGACACATATTGTCAGGGTTTTGCAATTAGATAATATTTGACCTAATTATGGCCCTTTGTTTTTTTTCCCTTATATAGAATATATCGTGAACAATTTCTTCTGTGCGCAACTCCTCCTACATTTCTCAACGGATTTTGACCAAACTTTCTCAGAAGCTTTGTCATCAAGTGCCTGACACATATTGTCAGGGTTTTGCAATTGGTATATATTGGACCTAATTATGGCCCTTTGTTTTTTTTTTCATTATAGAGAATATTATAGTGAACAATTTCTTCTGTGCGCAACTCCTCCTACATTTCTCAACGGATTTTGACCAAACTTTCTTAGAAGCTTTGTTATCAAGTGCCTGGCACATATTGTCGGGGTTTTGAGATTGGATAATATTTTACCGAATTATGGCCCTTTGTGTATTTTTTCCTTATACAGAATATAATAGTGAACAATTTCTACAGTGCGCAACTTTCTCCTACATTTCTCAACGGATTTGACCAAACTTTCACAGAAGCTTTGTCATCAAGTGCCATAGCACATATTGTCGGGGTTTTGTGATTAGATAATTTTTTACCTAATTATGGCCCTTTGTTTTTTTCCTTATACAGAATATATATAGTGAACACTTCTTCTCTGCGCAATTCTGTGCGCAACTCCTACAATTCTCTAGGATTTTGACAAAACTCTCGCAGAAGCTTTGTCATCAACTCTTGCTGCATGTTGTCAGGGTTATGAGATTTGATAATGTTTGACCTAATTATGGCCATTTATTTTTTTCCCTTATATAGAAATATATTGTTTTTGTTCCATATATAGAATATAAAGTGAACAAATTCTTATTTGCACACCTCTTCCTACAAACTATTTTGACAAACTTTCACAGAAGCTTTCTCATCAAGAGTCCTTGTGCATATCATCGGGGTTTTGTGATTTTGGGTGTGCGGGCGGGCGTTCACTTTAAAACAAATGCCCCTGCATGACGAAGCTTCTGTGAAATATTTTGCTGAAAACCTGGTTGCATCGCATTGCGATGTTCCTTGTTTTTATATTACAATACTTTCAAGAGGAAGGTAAAGTCGGACAATTGTACATACCTATATTTTGATATTATCTATTACTTACTAGACTGCAGCTAGCTCTGTTTTTTGTCTAGGATAAAAAAAGAACTGTCTAATTTTTTTATCTACATCAATACTTCTTCATCATAATATTTGCCAAGTCTGGACATTTAAATAAGTTTCACCTCTTGTCATTTACAAATTGTTACCATGTCCCTTGAGAGGGGAAATTGTGATCTATAATTTTTTGCCAGTATGTTGGTTGGGCTGGCAATTTTCTTACTTGCTGAGCTTTTTGACAGTGATATATGACAACACGGGATTTCTTGACAGAAAATATGAGTAATTGTAGGTTTACAAGTAACAGCTGTATGTGCCATGAAAAATATCCACTGACTCTTCTTTTCCTTTGTGTTTTGAGGTGTTTTGTATGGCCGCCTATCGATGTCATTCAATGTTTAATAAATAACCCTTCTTTATTTTATTTGATATTTTACCAGCACACATTACCATTATCATCATCTTGCCTACTTCTACCCATACTCTACCCCCTTTTTTCTTGATTTGTTATTTCCAACCACTCTCTCCACATACATCCCATTTTCAAGCAAGTTCACCAATTTCCCTTTATTCAATTTCAACCCCTCACCTCCCCACCCATCCACCTTCTATAACCATCTAGCACAAACACCATTACTGTGAATTTATCTGTTTATTATACTATAGAGAATTTCTGGTAAACTATTCAAAGCAATTTACTAATTTACTGATTTTACTGAAAGCAGTAGCGAAAAATAGCTAAAAAAATGTCAAAAAATACAAACTTTTCTTGAAACTACTATTTATTTATGAAGTTTTCATTAGTGTTAATTGCCTTATATATATATAAGGAATGAAAAGAGGGGCGGTGACACCACAAAAGTGCCAATTGTATTACCTTATATGTTCCTGTTTATATATCAATATAATTGCCTAAAGGGGCACTTAACATAATTGTGTGCCATGCATGGCTTTCACTTAGATATTAATAGGATGAAATTACAATCTTTTAAGTGTAATATTGATTTCAACTTCTGTCTTGGTTTTAGCAGTTAATGGTACTATTACTATACTACTATGACAATACTATAAAAGGTTAATAAAAGAAAGAGAGAAAGGAAAGGCGACCAATTTTTTGCTGATATTTATATTTCTACCCATATAATTATGCCAGTTTTGTCAGATAATTAAATTTATATTTAATTTGTAAAAATGTACGTACACTCTAAAATCTATGTTGAAAGTTTGTTGAAAGCACATAATTATATCTGATGAAAAAAAGATCTAACAATTGATTACGGCAACAAAAATATATATTCAATTTGCCATTAAATGTTAATTTTACTCCACCAGTTTCATAACCAGATTTGACTGGCTCATGTTTCATATACAGAATATACAGGGGGTGTGACAGGGGCTCATACTCATAGGGTATTGTGTTGTCCTGAACACATTGGGAGCCCTAGCAGCCCACCCTCCCCAACCCTCTTGTTTATTTTCTGTCTGTTTGGTTTGGCTTTAAAACAGAAGCTTTTGAAACATTTGATATGAAATTGAGTTTTGAAGCCGGATGGTCTTTAATTTTGATCAGTAACTGTTTATTTTACAAAATGTCAATTAACTGTTAAAGGGAGAATGAATCTGTCAAGTATTTGACAGTGATTAAAAGAAAGGTTGGCTTTGAAAGAAGACAAAATACAAAAAAACAACAACAAAAAAACAAAACAAAAAAAACACACAATTTGTGGCTGGAAACTCTCAATATAATCTAGAAGAATTCTTATTTCTCAAATTATTTTAACATTAATTTGGTATCTGGTTATATTTTCCAAAAGTTGCTCATTGGCCAATTACCTAAATCATACTTTACTTCTGTTAGTCAGTCATAGATTTACTTTCCTGTAAGAAAGTCATAATACTACTTTGTTTACATTTTGCTACTTTTATGACAAATGTTCTCACATTCAGAACTACTTTCTTCAAGGAATAAACATTTTATATGCTCTAAAACCGGTGTCAATGGTAAACAGTTTAAATCTCATGTTTACCCTTTCTAAAGGGTTTTTGAGGCATAATGTGCCTTTAAGAAAATAATTGACTGCTGGTAGGCATTGCCCCTATGAATATTCATTCAATCGGACAGTGCTCTTTGTTCCAATTTGTTTAAATTTCTAAATTTTATAACATCTTATTCAATTGACAATTTATAGCTAAATAACATGATTGTTGCCCTAAAGCATTAAATATATTGATTTGTAAAATTAGTGTTATTATACCTGTCATGTTAAAACTACATAGGACTATCTTGTTATTGTACACTTGAATATGTAAGCTTGAGATGCCCCCCATACTCCCAAAAATTGTGATTTATATCTGTCATAAATAGGCAAACAGAAATCTTCTCCAACCTTTTGATCTCACACAGCAAATATTGATATAAGTACCTGGGGGTACCTGTCTTTGTTGGCAAGTTATTAGGTAGATGAAAATGTTCAAATCAACATTGTTGAGTTATACTGAAAAATTTGTTAGCAAACCAAAGGAAATTAAACCATTAGGCCTTCGTTTAAAAGATGATTTAGATAAACTTAAAATTAATCCAGACAGTATCCTTCAAAATGACGATGAGGATGTTCCACCTTGGACTTATAATTCCCCGGAAATAAATATTAACCTTTCAAATATAAAAAAGGCATCAAATTCACCTGAATATTTCAAAGAGAAGTTTCTAGCAATTAAGGAAGAACATGAAGATTTTATACATATTTATACGGACGGTTCAAAAGAAGGTTGCAAAGTAGGTGCGGCTGTGTTTGAAAATAATTTTACATCTAGTATGAGGTTACCAGATAATGCATCAATTTTTACTGCTGAAGCAAAAGCTATCGATTTAGCATTGTCATACATAGCACAGCATACCCACGATAAATTTGTGATATTTTCTGACTCGCTTTCTGTTTTAATATCCATTAAAAATAAAAAATCTGACAATATCATGGTAAAGAAACTTCTTTTGCGATTTCATGATATACTAAAAACAAAATATGTTAAATTATATTGGATTCCAAGCCATGTAGGAATACGAGGAAATGAAAAAGTAGATGCTTTAGCTAAACAATCATTAAATTTTCAAAAAACTGACTTATTGTTACCTGCTTGTGATTTTAGACCGGCTATAAATAAACTCGTATCATCTGAATGGAAAGCAAATTGGGACAATGCCGTTTTTAATAAACTTCACGATATAAACCCATCTCTTGATATGTCACCATCTCTATCTCTGTCAAACCGCCGTGATCAAACAGTTCTTCTTCGATGCCGAATTGGACACACAAAAATTACCCACTCTTATCTCCTCACAAATGACAATGCCCCTTTCTGTGTAGGTTGTAATGAAAATTTTACTGTCAAGCATTTTCTTCTTGAATGTCATGATTTTTCACAGGCCCGTAATAGATTTTATTCTGTAAATTCACTCAAAGAACTTTTTAATACAATTCCATCAAAAAAAATAATTGATTATTTAAAAGAGATAAACTTGTATTCTAGGATCTAATTGGCTCATTTTTATTGTCATTTACAATGTTTTACATAATATTTTAAGCCTATTATAGCATTCGGCACGATATGGCCAGTTATGTGTTGACGTGCCGTAAAATCCAAAAAAAAAAAAAAAAAAAAAAAAAGACTGAGCCTTGAAAAGTTTATGACACAGTCTGTATTAAGGGTAGTGAAACATGAATTATCACTTGTGTACTAAAGTTTTCAACAAAAATGAATGAGAAGGTTGGGGTGCATTCATTAATACAGAAAATGTAATCATTCCTAGGTCAATTTTGACATTTAAAAAGTATCTTGTAGCTGCTTCATGCTCATCATAATCTTCAACAGCTTTTGATCTTTATTCTAAGGCTAGCAGTTTAAAAAAGAAAAAAATTGTGTGTGAGGTCATGGTCATGCTATTGCAAGAGCTCTTTGAACTTTTGGAAATTCATAGTTTAAGAGTAGAAAGATCAATGAAATTTCACTCCCAGATTTTGAGAAGAGTTGCTAATTCCATTATTGATCTGGATTTTGATAATATATATGAGCCGCGTCATGACAAAACCAACATAATGGGTTTGCGACCAGCATAGATCCAGACCAGCCTGCGCATCCGCGCAGTCTGATCAGGATCCATGCTGTTCGCTTACCAACTCTATTACAAGTAGAGAAACTGATAGCGAACAGCATGGATCCTAATCAGACTGTGCGGATGCGCAGGCTGGTCTGGATCCATACTGGTCGCAAACCCACTATGTTGGTTTTGTCATGATGCGGCTCATTTATGATATTCCTGTATGGTATCATTACCATAGGGAGTTCGTACCTTGGTTACCGGTATACCAGTAATGTATTCTAGGCTTCATGATAGTCCATCAACCCATTCAGGCTCTGAGAGTACGAACCCCGGCATCCATGTCCTTTATACCAGTGATACCATGCACCCCTGCTATAATATTATATTATAGAAGGCAGAAGGATGAAAGGTCAGCGTGTCAAAACAAGTGTTTTGTATTTTAGTCAAGAGGTTTAAAATGTGCACAAGCATTTATTTTCTGAGGCACTGGGATATTAACCTTTAAATTGTTAAAATGTTTTTGCCCTGCTTTGAATTTAAAACAGTCCATTAAAAGTTAAGCAATTTCAATTTAAAAACAAAAAAAATTGAGCCACCAACAGAGTAAATAGACTGAAGAAATAAAGTAAGTAGGTTAAAAGTTTAAAGAAAGAAGACCAGAAAATGGTCCAGCAAATATTAAGGTTTAAAGTTCTATAAAGGTTATCTCCCTTTCTCTATACACTCCGTGTATAGCAGTTACTATACTGGTGTTTTATTTATTGGTTAATCAGTACTTTACCCCTTCAGCTTTGTAACATATGTTTTAAATTATATAGTAGTACAGCAAAGTTGTATAAATAGTAATGATTTTATCATTATTACAGTTTTATGATATGAAACATTTGTGTTTGATGATTCATGATTTTTAATTCATTCTCCAAATAATGTACAACAATGTTTTTGCTTGTCTTTGTTGTTTTTTTATATCCAATTTTAAGCTAGAACATCTTAAGGAAGTTTAAATTCATGTTACGCTTGTTATAACTGGAAGAATTTTAATTTGCATATTTATATAACTTTATATATAGAATAAACGCTTCATCTCGGCTCATTATGAGGTTTTTGTTGATAAAATTTGAAGCATGGGATGACGGCTTGTTTTGACACTTTATTTGGCAAGGTCGTAAATGATAAGAAAGTTGCGCTCTAGTAAGACTGAAAAGGCAATTTTGTTTAAAATCTTATCTCACCATGGGGAAATTGTATTTAGTTTTTAAAATGAATGTGTTTTTACGTTATATTGTAAACAGAATAGAAACATAAAGGACGTTCTTTGTGTTTAAAGACATTTAAGTACTCGTCTTAAAGGAATGTTTTCAAATTGATTTCAATCTTTGCTTTCTGTCGTCTTTGTATTGCTTGCGTGGTTATGAAAAGACGGGTTTTACAAAAAAATTAAAGCCATTTATTTAATACGCGAGAATAAAAAAAAAACAGCAAATATTGACGTAGTAATGGTGTGCAAATAACCAATTTTTTCTTTTCCAAAAAGTAAGACCTCATTTTAACATGAAGCCTGGATTTATTGATCCAAACTGCTGAAAAGAAAAAGAAAAAAAATATCCCACCATGTTTCAGACTTTTCGTCTTAATAAAATTACCACTTTTCTTGGGGAAATTGTAATGTCTTTTTAGTCCCGTAAAATCCCTGCACAGATTTATTCATTCCTTATGAAAAATGCAGTCATCGATTTTCACGTCCTTTCAAATTCTTTTTTGCTTCTTTCCATAGAAAAACATTTTTTATGGAAAATAATCATCTTAGAAGTCTTTCATTCAGAATTGTTGAATTACTTTCAGAGAAAGCCATTATGTTAGAAATAACATATGTCTATATTTTAGATCTTCTCTTATTTTCCAAAATAGATTACTTTGTAATTCTTAGGGTTTCTTCTCTGTTGTATTTTTTTTTCTCTAAACAGCTTTTATAAATTTCATAAAGAGTTTTTATCATAATTTTCATCAAGATGCAATGTGTTATTAGATAGGCATTAAATTGAAAGCTGAGGTTCTCCTCTCAACAAAGTGGTCATGTGTTTGGGCAGTATAAGGGTCACAGTTACAGGCTACATATTTGATACTAGAACTTTAAGCAAGGGAAAGTAATATCAAAAATTTTGAAAGGAAAGCTGTTATAGGTATCTCCTCGAGTAACAACCAATTATTCTACATTAGCTGTGGATAATAAATAATATGAGATGTTTTGATGATTATTGATGCCTGATCCACAGGATATGCCTGTCATGGGGTTTGAACTTTCAAAACTATGATTGTCTGGATAAAATTTTCATATCCATATCCGAGGCATTGCACATGGAACATGTCTAGCTATTGCACATGGAACATGTCCAGCCATTGCTCATGAAACACATCCAGGAAGTGAACATGGAACATGTCTTGCCATTGCTCATGAAACATGTCTTGCCATTACACATGAAACATGTTGAGGTATTACACATAAATGATGTCCAGTCATTGCACATGAAACATGTCAAGCCATTACACATGAAACATGTCAAGGCATTACACATGAAACATGTCAAGGCATTACACATGAAACATGTCAAGGCATTACACATGGAACATGTCAAGGCATTACACATGGAACATGTCTAGGTATTACACATAAAAGATGTCCAGTCATTGCATATGAAACATGTCAAGCCATTGCACATGGAACAATGGAACATGTCCAGTTATTACACATAAAACATGTCCAGCCATTGCACATAAACCATGTGCAGGCATTGCACATGAAACATGTGCAGGCATTGCACATGAAACATGTCAAGGCATTGCACAGGCATTGCACATGGAGCATATTATACTGTTTAAGGTTGAGAAAGAAATGTTGCACAGTGTCGGAATTATTTTGAATTAGTACATTATAAATATTGAACGTCTTCTGACCTTAAAGATTGTTATATAGCCAGATAAATAGAGATAGTCAATGTACTTCAGTCTTTGAATATTTGTGACACGTGTGTACAAAACTATGATAAATTATAGAGATTAAATTTCGATTAAATTTTGACTGAATCATGCCCACACAAAGCCCTCTGGCATGTTTTATAAATACCAAGATTTTGTTTATCATATATTGAAATTGATGACCTTTAACTTAGTCTGTTTAAACTTCTGTTGAAAAATTGTTCAAACCAATACAGAATGAATAGGGTTGTTATTTTTTTACAGATCTGTGTTGACTTACAGTAACTGTATGACAAATAAATTTGTGCTGATCATAATAGATATTGATACAAGTTTGATGAATAGTTGAACATTACCTTGAAAACATTTGTATGACTTGGCAATAAAGGCTTCAAACTTGTACAATAAGGCTTTGTACATTCTTATTAAAGGCTGCATACTTGGTCTTTAATGACCTCAGATATGCTGATTATTGACTATATATATGCTTAGCAAAGGCAACACACATGCTCATCAAAGGCTACATGCATGCTTAAGAAGAGATACCTGCTTGCTCATAAAGGGCTACAAACATGCTCATAAAGTTCTATATGCATGCTCATATGGGCTACATACATGCTCTTAAAGGGATAAATGCATGCTCACAAAGGGCTACATGCATGCTCATAAAGGGCTTCATACATGTTTAAGAAGGGAAACAATATAAACTGTGTTTGGTGGTGAATAAATGATTTGTTTCATGTTATGTTATGATGGTGTCCACATGATCCACTTGGTTCTGTATCAGCAGTTCCCAGTTTATATTTGAGAGGTTACATGTTTGATTCCCTGTTAAAACATGTTTCAGTCTCATTAGGAAGTATGATGATTCCAATAATCCTCAAGTGGACTTGACTTAACTCATTTTATTTTTGTTTATTTCAGGAAGGTGATGAAAACTCGCATCCTACAGCCTCTGCACGACGTGAAGTAAAACACGGTCTGAAGGAGTGGTTAGATTACCAGGATGGTCAGAAGATCCTGCTCACCACACCTACAGTCCTCGTAGGATACAGACTCGAGGTGTACAGGGCGGAGGGTACCACACAGTGGTATACTGCTGTCATACAGTCCTATAACCATACTTCAAAGGTAACATTGTAAAATATATGTAAATAGAAAGTTGTCAACGTTCAAACAAAAATTAAAGAATCTGAACAGAACAGATCAGAATACATGGGAAATTAAAATAAAAGTTTCCATATCTGTTTTTGTGATGCCTACAACGAAAATGGGTTATGGTTCTGAACATAGAGTGTGGTAACCCTCAGAAACTGGGTCACAGTACACCTTGTGTGTTCTTCCTCCACCAATAAAGCTGGAAAAGTTATTAGATATTTAGATATTAGTATCAATGCACCCTTTTTTTCATTGAAGTTGAAACTTAAGTAGAAAAAATTGTCAAATGTCAAATTTCCAACCAGCTAAAAGCCACAGCACAATATCTGTCATGCTAACATTTGACCTAGAAAACTATATTTGTCTATAAACTGTTAACAACTGTTGCAAACTTTGAGCAATGCCCTCTCAAGAAGCCTATTTGATTAAGAGGCTCTTGAAAAAGTTGTCTGAAAGCAAGAATTCTTGTCGGTTAACTAGATTTGTCATGTGCCATTGTCTCGGTGCTTGTAGTGAAATATAGAAGTAGACTGCTTCCAGTAAACCGTTATTTGTCAGTTATTCTATTAAATTTTAAGATGTTATTTCCGTGTGGTGTCAATTTTCAGTGCTGGTTATAATACTGTTTTCCTGATAGATTGAAAAGTTGAGCTTACATGCAATTGAATGTGCATGTAATTTGTAAGATGTTTGAATCATCCTTTATACTGCTATCATGGGATGGTTATAAAATATGAATTATGATGAACTTGTACAGCATTTTGATTTGGTGCTAGTATCAGTGTATAGTATAGTCAGTACATACAGAAACGCCATTGCTAGTCTGGCCATTTGATGATGGAATATACCAGTCATGTGCCATACACCGGCTGTTCAATTAAAACTTCTAGATATCAAAATCCCTTTAAAATCATATTCAGTAATGGCAGGCATTTCTATAATAACAATTAAGCAGTTTAAGGGTTAAGAATGTTTAAACATTTACACAATTATGTAAACGTGACAGCCAAAGTAAAATGTCCTTGCTGTTTTTCCTGACATTAATGTTTCTCAGACAAGAAATCAATAGAAAAGAACTGTGTTTTGGGATAGTTGCCCGCCCGCTCAGGGCCTAATTGATTCAAGGAATGCAGATAATGGTGCTAAATTGTAAAAAAGAACATTATTGTGACTCACACAGACCCTGAGTATTTTTTTTGTCTGAATAATAGTGGGAGATAAATGGAGCTCCTACATGGTGGATAATGTGAGTTATATCTTTGAACTTCAGAAGGTTATGAGGCTAATATGTTAGTTGTTTTTTGCTGGTGACCTCATTTACTGATTGGTTAAAAAGTTTTTAGGCATCTCTTTTTGAATACTGGACTTGTTTTTTTCCTGTATGAATGTAATCATACAATTAGTTTAATGGTTATGTGGTGGTTCAATTGCAATGATTGCTAAATTATTCCTGAATGCCCTTGAATCACAATACTCCATGAAAACTACCTTCTGTCAGAAATGTGAACAGATGTTTTGTACCATGTCTTGGAGACTGACGTCCAGCAAACAACAAAATTGAAGATTTTATGAATTGACCTGTTGAGGAAACTTCCAAAATTTAAACCAAACATCTACTCTAACTTTGAGAAATTTTGGTCATTGTAAGATGGTGATCTTTAAAATTAGAAGTAATGAATATGTCATGTTGTTGATGCATTGATGCTTTTTAGGAGCTTTGGGCTACCTGATTAGTAAGATCATTGAAAACAATTATTAAAATTACATTGCTGAAGTGGAATGGCACCACCAATCCTTTCATTGGTCAATTACTGGAAAGAGGAAGTTTATAGAAATAAGATCATCTTGCAATCTTGATATTTCTCTTATTCCAATCAGAGAGAGATTTCTATAAATGGATATTGGCAGAATTTTCTGTTATCCAGTCTGTCAAAGCCAAGAAAATTGGATTTCTTATCCTGTCTTTCCTACGGGGAATTGGCTCTTTCTTTGATACCACTCTAGATCGATAAGTCAATATATTTACTTGTCCTAATTTTAGTCGTATAAATTGAGATAGAATTCCCTGCAGGAGTGACTTTTCAAGAGTGCTTCAATCATTCAGTATTAGGAGAAGAGGACACAAGGATCACCTGTATAGATAAAGATAATGAGGGAGGTCATCTCATTTGTACTTTTGTCCCAATCTGGTATATTTCTGACTGGAACTAAAAAGTGATCAACTTTTGCCAGAACTATAGAGCTAGGACAGCCTGCAATCCTGTGTAATTCATCCACCAATGTACAACCCTTCCAACATAACACAACCCCCCCACCAAAAAAGAAAATATGAATAAAATATTTATGTCCATTCATTTGTTGCTTCAGACAGACAGAAAGAAAAACAAGAAAACAAAAGAATATGAAAAAATTAAGATATAACAGTATCAAGGTCACAACTGATTTAAATTTCTTTATGTTTGTTCATTGCAAATAGGGGGAAAGAAAAAAATCACTCAGACTTTACTTTACTAATTTCTTTAAGTGTAGAAAAGAGGAGCCTATTGAAGTGTGTAACAAGTTTAGAGAAGCCAATATGTGCACTTATCATGTTAATGATCACAGACAGGTCTGTTTGCTGCAAGCAATTTGAAGCCAAATTGCCTTGTTGGCACTTATAAAAGGTCATTATTTGACTTCTGAGTGGAAAAAATTTACTTTGCAGACAGAAAAAATCCTGTATTGTTTATATTGCCATTTGATTACTATAAAGTTTGGATAAAAATTCTGAAGAAACTGTTTTCTCTTCCACTGCTTTGTCAATATCCATTTAAGACCAACACTGCTTCCTAAGTATCAAACATTGCTGTGTAGTATTACATTGCTTCCTCATTATCTAGAGCAAACTAACACTGATTCGTCAGTATCTAGTGTGTCTGTCACTGCTTCCTTAGTATTTATTGTAGACCAACACTGCTTCCTCTGTATCCAGTGTAGACTGACACTTCTAGTGCAGACTGTCGTTGCTTTCTTACTCGTTCTTAGACTTCAGGGCAGACTGACAATTGCTGCTCCACTAGAACTCAGTGTTGACTGACAATGCGTCCTTCAAATCCAGTGCAGACTAACACTGCTTCCTAAGTATCCAGTGCAGACTAACACTGCTTCCTAAGTATCCTGTGTAAACAAAAATTGCTGTGTAGTGTCACACTGCTTCCTCATTATCTAGAGCAAACTAACACTGATTCGTCAGTATCTAGTGTGTCTGACACTGCTTCCTAAGTATTCATTGTAGACCAACACTGCTTCCCTGTATCCAATGTAGACTGACACTGCTTCCTAAGTATTCAGTGCAGACTGACTTGCTTCTTTAGTATTCAGTGTGGACTGACATGCTTCCTTAGTATTCATTGTTGACTTACTTTGCTTCCTAAGAATCCAGTGCAGACTTACACTTCTTCTTTAGTATTCAATGCAGACTGATGTTGCTTTCTTAGAATTCAGTGCAGACCGAGACTGCTTCCTTAGCATTCAGTGTAGACCAACATGCTTCCTTAGCATCCACTTTAGACCAACATGCTTCCTTAGTATCCACTTTAGACCAACATGCTTCCTTAGTATCCACTTTAGACCAACATGCTTCCTTAGTATCCAAGGTGGACCAACATGCTTCCTGAGTATTCAGTGTAGACCAACATGCTTCCTTAGTATCCACTTTAGACCAACATGCTTCCCAAGTATCCAGTGTGGACCAACATGCTTCCTTAGTATCCAGTGTGGACCAACATGCTTCCTTAGTATTCATTGTTGAGTGACACTGCTCCCTTAGTATCCAGTGCAGACTGACACTGCTTTCTTAGTATCCAGTGTGGACCAACATGCTTCCTTAGTATTCATTGTTGAGTGACACTGCTCCCTTAGTATCCAGTGCAGACTGACACTGCTTTCTTAGTATACAGTGTAGACCAACATGCTTCCTTATTATCCAGTGTTGACCAACATGCTTCCTTAGTATCCAGTGTGGACCAACATGCTTCCTTAGTATTCAGTGTAGACCAACATGCTTCCTTAGTATCCAGTGTGGACCAACATGCTTCCTAAGTATCAAGTGTGGACCAACATGCTTCCTTAGTATCCAGTGTGGACCAACATGCTTCCTTAGTATCCACTTTAGACCAACATGCTTCCTTAGTATCCAGTGTGGACCAACATGCTTCCTTAGTATCCAGTGTGGACCAACATGCTTCCTTAGTATTCATTGTTGAGTGACACTGCTCCCTTAGAATCCAGTGTGGACTGACACTGCTTTTCTTAGTATACAGTGTAGACCAACATGCTTCCTTAGTATCCAGTGTGGACCAACATGCTTCCTTAGTATCCAGTGTGGGACCAACATGCTTCCTTAGTATTCAGTGTAGACCAACATGCTTCCTTAGTATCTACTTTAGACCAACATGCTTCCTTAGTATCCAGTGTGGACCAACATGCTTCCTTAGTATCCAGTGTGGACCAACATGCTTCCTTAGTATCCACTTTAGACCAACATGCTTCCTTAGTATCCAGTGTGGACCAACATGCTTCCTTAGTATCCAGTGTGGACCAACATGCTTCCTTAGTATTCATTGTTGAGTGACACTGCTGCCTTTAGTATCCAGTGCAGACTGACACTGCTTTCTTAGTATCCAGTGTGGACCAACATGCTTCCTTAGTATTTATTGTTGAGTGACACTGCTCCCTTAGTATCCAGTGCAGACTGACACTGCTTTCTTAGTATCCAGCGTAGACCAACATGCTTCCTTAGTATTCATTGTTAAGTGAAACTGCTTAGTATCCAGCGTAGACCAACATGCTTCCTTAGTATCCAGTGCAGACTGACACTGCTTTCTTAGTATTCATTGTTGAGTGACACTGTTTCCTTAGTATCCAGTGCAGACTGACACTGCTTTCTTAGTATTCATTGTTGAGTGACACTGCTTCCTTAGTGTCCAGTGTAGACTGACACTGCTTTCTTAGTATTCATTGTTGAGTGACACTGCTTCCTTAGTATCCAGTGCAGACTGACACTGCTTTCTTAGTATTCATTGTGGAGTGACACTGCTTCCTTAGTGTCCAGTGCAGACTGACACTGCTTTCTTAGTATTCAGTATGAACCAACATGCTTCCTTAGTATTAATTGTTAACTGACACTGTTTCCTTGATATCCAGTTCAAGATCAACCTGCTCCTTTAGTATCCAGTGCAGACTGTTGTTTATCCCAGCAGACTGACATTCATTGCCATGTAGCTTCCTTAGACTTATACTTACACTTTCCTGAATATCTTGTGCATATAGATACTTCTTAAGTATCTAGTGCAGGCTGTTTGCTCTGCTCTAATAGGCAGTGCAGATTAACTGTTTCAGCTGCTTCCCAAATTAGCTTGCACATTCAGACTGATAATGATTCCCCAGTTCTCTAACTGTTGTATGGTTTATCTTGGCTTACAACACAATTGAAGGATTGCTTGGAAGCTGACCTTTTCACAACAGGCTGCCCTTATCTACAAATGGCAGAAGCCATTCAAGAGATATATCTTTAAATTTAGGTTTTCCCCTATAACTGGCTCATTAGAAGAAAGCAAAATTGTTTCTGACATCACTTGACATTCAAGTGTAAACATTTTATGTACTTGTATTTTTTTTTTGCCATTAAGCATTCTAGAAATGTGTCAAAATAGCTGTATTGTAATGAGCAGGAAAACAGTGCCGCTAATTGTACATGGTGCAAGTGCACGTCTGGTTTAATGTGTTGGTCTGTAATCAGTGTCATCATGTACAATTAAAGTGTAGCATTTGTCAGTCAGAAAACACTAGTCTTTGTTGTCAAAATCCTTGAATGCTTTCACTCAGGTCAAATTGTATGATTAGTTTCACCATACAACGTAATTAGATCATGAAATTCCTCAAATTTGCTGAAGACAAAAAGTTGCAATCAATGAGATTAGCGAGTCCATTTCTTAAAATGCAGAGTAAAAAATCAACTTAAATCTGTTTTGAGGGTTTACTGTTATACACATTCTTTGATTCTTAAAAGGCTACCATGCTATGCCATTTGGTGGATTTTGTTAAATTTTCAGTGAAAAAGCATAGCAGTTGTCATGGCGCTGTGGCATTTGCATTGGGTGAGCATTGAATAAGTATCATTTATGGTGACATACTCTAATACTGACAAAGTTTTTATATTGCAAGTCAATCTGTAGGTGCACCTTGATGATTTTGACATGCCACACTCATTTTCAGGTCAAATGGCCAAAAGTTTTTTTTCCCCTCGAGGGGAATTGTGATAGGGCCATGGAGATGGGAATTGTGTCATGGAGGGGAAAAATGTGAAATTCAGAAATGCCTTAAACAGTCCATTTAGTCAATTTGTGATGTTATACCATTATTTTTTTTCAAACAAGAATGTCCTTGTCTTTTTATCTATTAATTTGTGATAAAATTGTTCTCCAGGATAAACAAATGCCCTTAAAAAAACACTGGTTGCTCCTTGAGAAGCTTTTCGATTTCTTCTTTGGAATTTTATATTTCTTTGTGGACTAGTAAGTGAAAGCTTTATAGCTCAGTTGTGTTAATATTTTTCATCATAAAAAAGTAACATTTTGAGATTGAAGATTACATTTAATGGAGGACTTATCAGGGTTAGTTGTAAAAGTTTTCTTTCATACTAAAGATTCTTTGAGAAGACCCCCTTCTCTTAAGTGGAAAATGTGAAGTGTTTTGAGAAGACCCCATTGTTGGGTTCCAAGAGAAACAAAAAAAATTACAGCTGAACACAGGTTACCATGGTGAATGATTTAATTTACCTGGAATACTTCCTTGAAAAACAAGATTGTAAACAAGTTGGAATTCCCTTGTCGGCTTTCTCACCTGCTGAAAGTCAAGAATGTTTATAACTTTTAAGATATCTCACATTGCTGATAAAGGTGTCAGTTTCCTTTGCCTTGATTTACATCTTTCTATTTGTTTGTTTTCCTATTTTTGATCATGATGAAATAACCTTTCTGACATTTATGTCAGCAATGAAAAAATGGCTTTTTTTTTTTTAGCTCACCTGAGCTTGCTCAGGGTGAGCTTTTAGGATCGATGAATGTCCGTCGTCCGTCGTCCGCCGTCCACAATTGCTTGTGAACACTCTAGCGGTAGCATTTTTGCCTCAATCATCATCAAACTTGGTCAGGATGCTTATCTAGTTGAAAGCTCGGATGAGTTCGAACATGGGTCATCTCAGGTGAAAAACTAGGTCACAAGAGCTAAAAATAGAAAAACCTTGTGAACACTCTAGAGGTCACATTTTTGACCCAATCTTCATCAAACTTGGTCAGGATGTTTGTCTAGGTGATAGCTCGGATGAGTTCGAACATGGGTCATCTCGGATGAAAAAGTAGGTCACAGGAGCTATAAATAGAAAAACCTTGTGAACACTCTAGTGGTCACATTTTTGAACCAATCATCATCAAACTTGGTCAGAATGCTTGTCTAGTCAATTGCTTGATGAGTTCGAACATGGGTCATCTCTGATGAAAAACTAGTCACAGAGCTAAAAATAGAAAAAAATTGTTAACACTCAAGTGGTCACATTTTGCCCAATCATCATCAAACTTTGTCAGGATGCTTGTCTTAGATAATAGCTCGGATGAGTTCGAACATGGGTCATCTCGGATGAAAAACTAGGTCACAGGAGCTAAAAATAGAAAAACCTTGTTAACACTCAAGTGGTCACATTTTTGCCTTCAATCATCATCAAACTTTGACAGGATGCTTCTCTAGGTTATAGCTCGGATGAGTTCGAACATGGGTCATCTCCGATGAAAAACTAGGTCACAGGAGCTAAAAACAGAAAAACCTTGTTAACACTCAAGTGGTCACATTTTGCCTCAATCATCATCAAACTTTGACATGATGCTTGTCTAGGTTATAGCTCGGATGAGTTTGAACATTGGTCAACTCGGATGAAAAACTAGGTCACAGAAACTAAAACTATAAAAACCTTCTTAACGCTCTAGTGGTCACATTTTTGACTAAATTTTCATCAATCTTTTTCAGGATGTTTGTCTAGGTAATTGCTCGGATGCCTTAAAACATGGGTCATCTCGGATGAAAAATTAGGTCACAGGAACTAAAAATAGAAAAATCTTGTTAGCACTCTAGTGGCTACTGTTTTGATCCAAATATCCTGGGTATTGGTCTGAAAGTTTGTTTTGATGATTTCTAGGTCAAGATCGAACATGGGTCATCTTTGGATGAAAAACTAGGTCACACCGCCCAAATATGGAAAAACCTTGTTAACATTCTAGTGGTCACATTTTCGACTCCATTATCATCAAACTTTGGTCAGAATGCTTGTCTAGGTAATTGCTTGGATGAGTTCGAAATGGCATGTGAAACTAGGTCACCGGAGCTAAAAATAGAAAAATCTTGTTAACACTCTAGTTGCTACTGTTTTGATCCAAGTATCCTGGAAATTGGTCTGAAAGTTTGTTTTGATGATTTCTAGGTCAAGTTTGAATATGTGTCACCTGGGTAAAAAACTAGGTCGCACTGCTCAAATATGGATAATCCTTGTTAACACTGTAGTGGTCACATTTTTGACTCACCTGTCATGAGACTTGGTCAGAATGCTTGTCTAGGTAATTGTTTGGATGAGTTTGATAATTCAGGTGAGCGATCTAGGGCCATCATGGCCCTCTTGTTTCTTGTGTGCAACAATGTAGTTCGTCTGACTTCTCTTTTTCTAGGTCATTAAGGCTAAGATAAGATATTCCAACATTTCCTTATAGTAAGGTCATGTTTTAACCATTGTGAAAGTGGCATATATGAGCCGTGTCACAACAAAACCAACATTGTGCGTTTGCCACCAGCATGGATCCAGACCAGCCTGCGCATCCGCGCAGTCTGATCAGGATCCATGCTGTTCTCTTACCAACCCTTTTACAAGTAGAGAAACTGATAGCGAACAGCATGGATCCTGATCAGACTGCGCGGATGCACAGGCTGGTCTGGATCCACGCTGGTGGCAAACGCATAACATTGGTTTTGTCATTACGCGGCTCATATGTTGTTCTTTGATCAAGAGACTGTCACAGATGTGCTGGCTGATTTTGGTCTTCACTGGTCACTCGAGTTGCCACCAGGAGGCTGAGGGTTGAGAAGAATATCTAGAATTAGTAGTAGAGTGTTTATATAATGTGTTGCTGGTGTTGGTAGACCCAAAGTTGCTTTGTCCTAAACCCTGTGTAAAATGGCTGTCATGTATTCATCTGAAATATAAGTTAAAGAACTGCTTGAAAATGATAGTAGAAATAATTTGGTGATTTTATTATCATTGTTTTAGCATGAAGAATGGTAAATTCATGCCACATATATTTATGTTTAGAAATATGATTATAAAAGTAATATTGTATACATCATGATTTGGCTACAGTTACAACCAGGAGTTAGTGTGTTGCCAATAGAGTACCAGTACTGCCAAGATTTCTGAATGAGTATGTTGCCAGGAAAATATTGTATAAAATATAGAGATAGCTTATAATGCCAAGGATACCAGCAGCTATCAACAAGTGAAAGTTTGTCTGTAACTTAATTAGAAACAGCACCTGGTGTTTGGCTAGGTCATTGCAGGAAATATATGACTAAAAAAACACAACAGCATTGTAGTGCAGATGTTAATGAGATTCTGTATTTCTTATGTAGTAAAAAGTCATACAAACAAGATATAAATTTTGATTTGTAAGAAATTGTTTTTATATACATCTGTTTTGGCATAAGCAGCCATATCGGCTAAATCTTTTTGTATAGTAATCTAATCATCATGGCAAAATGCATTTCTTCATAAAAGTTGTAATTTGAAGTCAAATTTGCACATTTAATAAATTCTATGCTGATGTTACTCAGCAATTTAGTGTAAAAGTGTTACTATTCTAATAATGATTCATGACCTTGTCTGTGGGCATGTACTTTATTTTCTTCTCTTTCCTATATTTGCAGACATTGTCAGTTACAGATGACACTGTTTTAGAAGAACACAATGAGGACCCCACATTAATACAGATGCACCTTATTGATGATGGAGGTAAGGTTCTTGGTGTTTGAAACGCGTACAACATTGTATTCCTTCTAAAATAATTCTAACAATACATAATTTTACCCCCGCACAACAAAGTTGTAAGGGGGGTATACTGGAATCAGCTTGTCCGTCCATCCGGCCGTCCGTCTGGCTGTCCGTCGGTTTCTTCTTGTCCGCCCAATAACTTAAGATTCCTTTGACCCTTAGTCTTCATATTTGGCATGGAGGTTAGTCATGATTAGTAGATGACCCCTATTGATTTTGAGGTCACTAGGTCAAAGGTCAAGGTCACAGGGGCCTTGACTTCAAAAAGCTTGTCTGCCCAATAACTTAAGATTCCTTTGACCTACAGTTGTCATATTTGGCATGCAGGTCAGTCATGATTAGTAGATGAGCTCTTTTGACTTTGAGGTCACCAGGTCAAAGGTCAAGGTCACAGGGGCCTTGACTTCAAAAAGCTTGGCCACCCTATAACTTAAGATTCCTTTGACCCATAGTCTTCATATTTGGCATGGAGGTTAGTCATGATTAGTAGATGACCCCTATTGATTTTGAGGTCAAAGGTCAAGGTCACAGGGCTTTGACTCCAAAAAGCTTGTCCGCCCAATAACTTAAGATTCCTTTGACCCACAGTCTTCATATTTGGAATGGAGGTTAGTCATGATTAGTAGATGACCCCTATTGATTTTGAGGTCACCAGGTCAAAGGTCAAGGTCACAGGGGCCTTGAGTTCAAAAAGCTTGTTCGCCCAATAACTTAAGATTCCTTTGACTCACAGTCTTCATATTTGGAATGGAGGTTAGTCATGATTAGTAGATGACCCCAATTGATTTTGATGTCACCAGGTCAAAGGTTAAGGTCACAGGGACTTTGACTTCAAAAAGTTTGTCTTCCCAATAACTTCAGATTCCTTTGACCCACAGTCTTCATATTTTGCATGGATGTTGATCATGATTAGTAGATGACCCCTTTTGATTTTGAGGTCACTGGATCAAAGGTCAAGGTCATAGGGACTTTGACTTCAAAAAGTTTGTCCACCCATTAACTTAAGATTCCTTTGACTCACAGTCTTCATATTTGGCATGGATGTTGATCATGACTATAAGGTGACCCCTATTGATTTTGAGGTCACTGGGTCAAAGGTCAAGGTCACAAAAAGCTTTTCTTCTCAATTGTTAAAGAATGTCCTGTCCGCAATGTATTGATTTTGACATTTTCACATTTGAAGCATGTAGAATACATAACTTAGCAATGCACTGGCTTAGATACCTCAGATTTGGCAGGGAGGTTGTCCTTGAGCTCTAAATGGCCACTGTTGATTCTGACAAATTGGTATGCGGGGGTATTCACGCCATGATAGTGGCAGTTCTAGTTATGGCATTATACATAGGTCTTTCAAACTCATTTTTCAGACAGCCCAAGCGTATTTTCGGTCACACAAGTGTGACAGGCAAATATTTTAGGCACTTAATTATCTGACTATTGTATTGAGAACACTTAATAAAAACAACCAGGCTGAATGTTTTGTAATGATGTGGTTTTTAATTGAAGGCGTAAACAAGATTCAAGAGAGATAGTTTTAATATATGAACAGTGTTCAAATGATTTTTATGCCACTTATTAAACAGTGGGGAGCAAAACAGATTTTCAAAGAATTATTGTTGTGACCGATTTACCTACATTTATAACTGTACAATAATGTAACACCATTTAGAAAATAAACATCTGTACTCCCACTAGATGATGTACATATATTTATATACCTTGATGAATTAAAAGGTAAATATTAAATGGCTTTTTTTAAAAGAATGCATAATTTTTCTTCAGTAGACATCCGTCAATTTCAAGTAAACGTCACGAAATGTTTGTTACAATTGAATTGATTGCTTTTTCAACTTGCTTTCATCTATCAACTAATGTTAATGATTTACCAAGGTGATTTACAATGCTTGAAACAGGTCTGGATTGGATGTGAATACATCAGTACAAAATTATCAATAAGTAAGATACTAAGTTGCGATACAACAGTAATTATGTATGAATAATTATGTACATGCAGTTTTGAATTCACCCCTTTCTGCCTCCTATTCTGCTTTCTGTAAGGGGTAGGATGGGGTCCCCTTTCTAGTCAGTCAATGCAACACCTTCAGCAACTGACAATTGAAAATCCCCCCCCCCACCCACACACACACCTCCCCCCTCCTTGCACCATTCAAAAGATATAAATAAATCAATTAAGTTTTCTTTCACTGTTTGACTAGTGTGTGAATAATTAAAGACAAACCAGAAATACCTACAATATCCCCATGTGTAAAGAAAATGTCTATTAACCTTGGTTATCTAGCAGTTATCTGCCTATCTAACAGCAGGTGGGTTTTATGACTTTTAATTTGGTGTATTAATCTCAATAGTGGAAAACTAGGTTATAGGGAACATCTCAAAGTTCCCGAAGAGCTCTATGCTGCTGTATTTCTTTCTGCTGTATTTTTGTATGTCATCTAAATGTTAATTTTATTTTAATAATTAGTGGTGAAAAGTAATTAGTTATGCGGGGAAAGTATAATTATTAGTTAATTAATACAGCAACTTTCTCTGAATTGGTATAATTACATTTTTATTCTTTTTTGCTGGTGATTCAACAAGATAATGTTAGTCGCGGATTCAACAAGATGATAAATTCATGTAAATAATTAAACAAGGCATTTGAAGTAGGACAACTATTCTACAATATAGTTCACCTGAATGATTTAACAAGATAAATCGAGTACAGATGTCAAGATTTAGTTAAAACTTCAAGTCCGCATTTCAAGATTTAGTTTAAAACTAGATTACATGGAACTCTTCAGATGCCCATTACTTGGCTTAAAGCTGGTTATAAACCTGCATTGCATTTGACATCTTTGATGTTTGTTTAACAAGCTATGTGTTTGCACTGAAATTAGGCCTTTGAGGTTGGCTGAATCCCAGGATGTTGATCAAATCTGCACTATTTCACTGAAATTGAACCATGCCTGCAGCTGTTGTATGCACAGATAGTATTTCCCTGATTACCACTGTTTTCACATCTTTATTAATTCCTGGGGAATTTTGATTACTTTTTCAGAAAATGTAATGTTGTTGATGCAAACATTGCTCTGTGATCATAGTCATCACACCTGAAGTTAATGTTTATTAATTTTCTAAGGTCTGTTATTGTTAAGTACAGTAAAAACTCGCTAATGAGACCAATGAAGGGACTTTACAAATCTGGTCTTAATAGCGGGTTGGTCTCATTAATGAGTTTCGTAAGACAGAAAACCAGGCAATATATTACAGGATACCATGTACTGTACACATGTTTAATTCTGGGCTAACCTATTTCAAATGAGAAGATATTAAATAAGCATACACTATTATTTTTTATTTTCATTTATTTTCTTTTTCTTTTTAACATTATTAAACTTTTAAACTTCTTTAGAGGTACAAAATGTATTATGAATGTCTTTTAACACAAACATATTTTTACATTCTTGTTTAAAGAATGACATGACTTACTCAATAAAATCACCATTTTACTACAAAGCACATCGACCAATTAACCTTTAATTATTTTCACAGTTTTCATCGCCGATAACAACTTCAAAAACCTAATCATATCATGTTTATGTTTGTTTAAAATTATGGAACGAAAGAGATAATGATAGCAGCAACACCTCTAAAAAACTTATTGAAAGTTTTCTGTTCAATATTTTGTTGTTTTAATCCTCCAGTTATGACATAAAAGGTGTGAAATTAAGAAATTATCGACAATATTATTGATCATTTCCGGGTTTGATAAAAAGTAACCTTGACCTTTGCCGTAAATTGGATGTCGTTAAATGTCGTAAAACTAGGACAACTGTTGTTTACACTACGTGTCAAAAAGATTTCAGCAATATACATGCATGTCAATATCAAGGTGAGAAAGTGCCCGCGGTCGTATTTATGGGTTTCCAAATGTACAGAATTTACGAAATGGGACTGAATTTACTGGTCGTATTACGGAATAACGGGGTGGTCTCAAAATCGGGGTGAGCGACCATTAAAATAAAGAATAAAAAAATCGGGTCTTGGAAAAATCGTTCGTATTAGCGGGTTGGTCTCGAAAACGGGGTGGTCGTAAAGCGGGTTTTTACTGTACAGGCCCGTGCCATTAACTAGTAGAAAGCCAGGCCAAAAACGGCACCTGTGTGTGTGTAAAGTTTGACCAGACCTGTACTATAACCTGTAAAATTTGTGCTGCACCATGACAAAACCAACATAGTGTTTGCGACCAGCATGGATCAAGACCAGCATGCGCATTCGCACAGTCTGATCAGGATCCATGCTGTTCGCCTACAAACTATATTACAAGTATAGAAACTGATAGTAAACAGCATGGATCCTGATAAGACTGTGAGGATGCAAGAACAGGTCAGTAATACAGTGATCATTGATATCACAATTTAATGTTGGATTTACACTTTGGACCATAATGATTGTTCATAGGTTAGAAGTAAGATTAAGTTGTTACATTGCATGTTTAGGGTATTAACCTTGTTTGATAATATTGGGACATTAGGTAAGATATCATTTTGCCATATAACCTTTCATTATAATTAAGCTGCAGTTAACTTTTACAGAAGACAGTGTAAATCCTGACATTATTTTCTCAAAACCCAGCCCACACACAGATACATGGACAAATGTACCTTTGTCATAAAATCTGGGTCATGAAAGATAAGATTCTGCTTAACATAACAATGTTGTATATAAGTTTTCAACTTTTTTTTACTCTCATCATGCCTTGTAATTTAATTCTGGTGACAGTTCAATTTTAGTTGTCGTGATTTTTTCCCTTCAATAAAATTATTGTTTGAGAAGTGCTTGCAGTTTTAATGATGTGCCTTTGCCATAGGAAACAGAGGCCAGGCCATTGCTAAAATGTTGTCATGTTAAGTATTGAAATTCTGTACAATGGAGAGCCACCCAAATCAAAGCATTGACAAGCCTGTTACACAAATCCATTATTGTTCAAGGTTATAGAGCAATGCATTGATTAAAATAAGATCTTGCGTGCATTTGCAAACTGTTTAATAATATAGGTGATAAAAAAGAAAAGAAAAAGATATCATGTGATTGTCTGTTTACTCCACCTGTAGCCAGAAGACAGATGGATCAATTCCTTAATTACATTTCACAAAATCAACATTTACTGTTAGTGTATGTTGTTTTGATGGATACAACCTTTAGGTATAACAGCTAGACTACTTCCTTTGTTGACTGTATCTGTGAATTTTTACAGGTTTCTTTTATCTCAGATCCAGTAAAAACATGCCAGCAGGGAATGAGTTTGTTGTGAAACAGGCCATAATTATGTACGATTTTATCATAGGCTTCTTAACAGCTCTCGCATGGATTTTCCTTAGCTGTAAAATGTGTGCTGTTGTAAAGAGGGCCTATGTAGCCCATTGGTTTAGATCAATTGCCCTTCACTACCAGAGATTTGAATGAATTTGGATTCACTGCAAGAATCAAATGTTTAAGCACTTGCCATTTATATATAGTTTTAAAACATATCACCTGAGCATTAAATGTGTTGTTCAACCACTTTTAAGCAGGTTCAGTTCATGTAATATTTTGATTCCCAGAAGTTCTTAAAGATTAACAGCCAACAATTCCAAATTCAAAGTATATAATTGAGCCGCATCACGACAAAACCAACAGAGTGGGTTTGCGACCAGCATGGATCCAGACCAGCCTGCGCCTCCATGCAGTCTGATCAGGATCCATGCTGTTCGCTTACAAACCCTGTAACAAGTAGAGAAACTGATAGCGAACAGCATGGATCCGGATCAGACTGCGCAGATGCGCAGGCTGGTCTGGTTCCATGCTGGTCACAAGTCCATTATGTTGGTTTTGTCGTGACGCGGCTCATATATATTCACTATATAATAAAATAAGCATGGTGGGAGGACAGAGAGGTTGGAGGAATGCTAGATATATCAGCATCTATAATAACAGCAAATTATAACCTGAGTCATCATGTAGTGATATCAGTAGATAATGTAACATTTTCCCACGCTTGCCAACAGAAAAGATGAGTGCTTCTGATCTCAAACACATTGCCAGACTTGCCTTCAAAAATAAAAAAATAACATGAAGAGAGGGGGAAAAACCTTTCCAAGGTTTTATGGTTGAGCTTTTGTTTGTAATCTGATGCAAATGATGCCAGTTTTTATGTTAGAATCATACTGCGTTTTCTTTCTACTTGGTTGTGTGTGTTTAATTATAGAGAAAAAGACGAGCTTTTATTCTGTTGTTGTAATTTTTTTTTTGACAAACATCAAATTTTCCTACTTCTTGGCTTAGTTTTTATTGTAGTCCAAAAAAACAACAACAAAAATACTTGGAAAAGAGTACAAGAAAGTACTGTTAAATTGTTTGGTATATTATCTTTGTCAAAAATGAAAAAGGCCGGCTGACTTAACTAACGTAACAGTCATTGCCCATTTAAACCAGAAATTCTTTGTGTGGCCTTATTAGATCTTGTAAGTTTTGAAATGATAACAAAAGTTTTAAGTGGTTTATTTTAGAGTACTGTACCAATGACTTTATCTAGAAGTTTTTGCATTGTTAAAGCCAATTTATTTGATTATCCTCTAGATGAAAATGCAGTTTTAAGAGGAAAGTGTCTAGGAATAAACTTTATAGATTCCAGTCAAACCCGAGGCGCAGGTATCAGGTTTTATATTGAAGAGAAAATTTTTTTTCCCCAAGAATAACCGAGAAAATGTGAGGCTGTAATTTGAGGAATAACATTCCTTGTTAATTGTCTGTTATGATTTTATTTTTCCTTGTTCCAAGAAATTCTGAAAAGAAAAAAAAGAAGACACATAATGTATTGTAATGATGATTACTATGTTGGTTGTTTTTTTCCTCTTCATTATAAATGATTGAAAAATAGCTCTGTAATTTGAAGTGGAATTCCAAAAGACCTCATAACAAGAAAATATTGCCATTTAAAAAATGGTTAGAAAAAAAACAAAAAAAAAACTAGAATAATGGGAATAATAAAAGATTTTTTCCCCCCAAGTAATAAGGTCATTTTTGAAGGTCATTCGCTTCAAAGAAAAGAAATTGTCTTTACAAAGGCCACCATTTTGTAGAAGTTCATAAATTAACTGAAATTGAAAGTAGTACCAACATCATAGCAAAAATGGACCCTCCAAAAAATGTGGGCTGGGCAAGTCCATTAACGAAATGAAGCAGGCTAGGGGTTTAGTTGTAACAGTGTATTAACTTTATTGCATTGTAATGATTGTTGCATTCTGGTTTAATACTCTTGTTAAAGGCGAATAAACATAACAAATATGCTTAAAATGATATGCCAAGATACACCAGTGATGGTTGTCATACAGTTGGAAAATCTTAAAGCATTAGCGCTGTTGATGTGAACCCAAATGAGGAAGTACAGGGAAAATAATGGACAGAATGCTGGCTTGTAGCTGTCAAAATTGTCTTTAAGGACTTAAAGACACCATGCATGGTGTTATACTGGTATTTATGACTCAGAATACGGAAGGCCAAATTAACCTCTGGAGGTTAGAACTACTTTTTTTCCTTGTATTCTTTTTCAAATTACAGGCAATCATGCTTGCGAAATTTTACATGAAATTATGAGAACTCTGTGCGTTAAAATGGCATCTTTCATTTTTAATGCGTGCATAGTTATAGGAGAGCGTGCTATTGTACGGTTCATCTTGAAATTTAGCGGAGAAAATAAACAATTTAATTAACATGTTAAATACTGTTTCTGAACTCCCAAAAAATATGAGTTTTTCCCCAAGCTTGAATAATATTACTGGAGAATTTGAATAAAAGGCGCATTTTGCATGATTAATGTGAAAGATTTAGTTTGCACTTCTCTGATGATATTAGCGCAGCATAATTTAGCTAATTATTTTAAACTTGATGCCCTGAGTCATGAATGCACATGTACACAGTGACATATGGCGGTGACATGGCCATCTCCATTTCAATGTTTTTTGTTACCTAATATCACATTTCAGATGAACCACTTTAAGGTCAAGGTCACATTTCAAGAAGGGCAAATTTATTTTTGAAAATGCACATTTAAGGGAAGCTTCCTTTTTCTTCTGTATATTTGCCTTACTTGCTTTGAAGCATTTGTTTACTTAAAAATTCACATCTCAAAGAATTTTCAATAAGCAATGAATGAAAATGTGTAAAATCAATAGTGAATATTGTTCTCTTGAAAGTAAATTTTGGTATATAAGGCCATCCTTAAAAAAATGTTTGTTTGCAGTAACGCGACCGACTCACAAAATTTGCCCCTACTCAAATTTTTTTTTCATGGTCTGGATAAAAAATTTTTTTTTTGGAATCAGAAAATTATGCCTTGTGCTTTGTTTTCGTTCTGTTAAAGGTTAATAGAAGAAATAAAATGTAGGTCTGATTAAATTAGAATTCAGTTATCAATTTATTAATTGTTACCAGATTATCAAAGCATATATTGTCCAGCATTTTGAAATTCCATGTTTATTTGGGAGTACACTTCAATAAAAAAAAAAAAAAAAATCGACCTACCTAGTCGGGTTACTGCAAACAAACATTTTTTTAAGGATGGCCTAATTCTGAAAATATTTGATACTCTAAATTCGCCCCTTGAGTGAAAACTGTTAAAAATAATCTCTATATATCAGATATAAACAAATAAACAAATTCTGCATGCAGTAAGAATCAAAGCTCCAAAATCTGGAAAATGTTCACCTAGCCTCTGATATGCTCAGTCTTTCTTTTGATTGCCAGATAAATCCCCCCCCCCCCCCCCCCCTGCAAAATGCAGAATGATGGGAGAATTAGATGCAAAAAAAAAGGAAAGTAGATTGATGCCTGTGTTTTTCTATCATTCATTGAGCAGAGAGTTATATTGGTTGTGAAGACACAAAGAGTTTCCTCCCGAAGGAGCTGTCAGGATCTTGGCTGATTTATAACTCTCAGGTGGAGACTCTGACTTCTTCACTCAAATAAAGTTCAGCTTTCTCCCCAGATGAAGCCAGTTTCATGAGTTATTACATCATTCATAGTTTGTTGGTTTTTTTGTTGTTGTTTTTTTCTGAGAAAATCAGTGCTCTGAAAATGGAAAATGCCTTAAGATGGATGGATGGATGCAATAATTGGTGCATGCTGGAAAGTTAAACCACTAAAGTACAGTTAGGATTATTTCCCCAATTTTGAGTATTGCCATCTTTTATGTCAATTTTTTTCTCAGATGTTTTTTTTTTCCATGGGACAAATTAAGATCACTGTCTGTTTTTGTGTAGTTTAAACAAATTAATTTTAGATTGATGGTAATGGAAGCTTTCAGTTTGATTTAATGCACAGTGGACTAATCATATTGGTGTCATTTGATGGAAAAATGCATGTGTCTCAATGGAATTAAATATCTAGGCCTTAGTCTGTGCTGTAGGAAAAAGATTCTATTTATGCAACCAGTGCTCATCAGCACATCCTTGCTGTTTGATCATGGTCTGCACTGTTTGCTTTTCCTGTCACTTAATATTTTAAAAGTTCACCTTAAAACTGACAATGTTTTTCCAGTCTTTCAAGATGGACAATCCATTTTAGATATTTGGCGTGGTACGCAAGCATGTTTAGGAACAGTTTATTAGCGCTACCAGTTTAGACCCATGCCAATCATAAAAATGCAGCGACCTTGAACAGATTAAACTGTGTCAGTAAAATTGTTCAATAACATTAGGCGACGATCGGCAATTTGATAAAAATATTCATTCTCTGATTTAAAAGTGTGTAGGTCTTACTTTACAAGAAGGAAGTTTTCAGGAGAGTATATTATAATCCTTGTAAAATATCTGTCAATTTAAATTTAATTACTTTCTGTAACATGCTGAGAGAAAATCTAATATGAATTTAATGGCTGAAAAAACCCATGATAGAGACTTCCCCCACATATCATAGAGAGTAATAGAGAAATATCTGATTCAGTGGCCAAGTTGTACTCTATTGATTTGGCAACGATGTTTCCATGCATTGTTAGGAAGTAATTGGAATTTATGGATCAATTTGATAAGACTGGAGAGTTAATGGAATGAAAATAATCAATGTGTCTGTGCAGGGCTTGTTATTGAGAGAATAATTCTGGTGATGATAAATCACGGGGATGCGCCTATATATCATGTGACATCGGTATCAGATACAGCCATGTCAGATATATATCGTTGTTTAGATTAGTCTTTAGGTTCAAGAGGTCTGCTCTCGAGTGTTTTTATGAGTATTATTATGTTATGATGATGAAAAATGCAACTGTATAGGTTATTGTTGTCTGGTTGCTGTTGTTTTGTTTGTGTCATGTTGCTAGGTCATGTAGAACTATTGGAACAGAATTCCTCTCCCAGAGACAATCATGCTCTCTTCTGTATTGTTTTGCCACATTATTGCGTGAATAAAAGATGTCTGCAGGTTTGATTCCCATTGCGGAACCATGGTCTAGTTCAGAACAGATATTATCGAAAAAAATCCCATAAATCTGTCATAGACAAGTTGGTATGTTGTATATTCTCTAATAGATGTCATGTTCATATATAGATGTCATATTTTGTTGAATTGATGTCATGACACATAGTATCTTTCAATGTCATTTAACCCATTACTTCATGAGCATTTTGTGAAAAATGGCTGTTTTCATTGAAAAGTCTCCCATTACAAGTTCAAATTGCTATAAAAACTGTTTCAATACTAATCAAACTTGGCACAAATGTTGACTGGACCATTGCCTTTATAACAACATGCTCAAGTCTTAAATTTCCTCAGTCTTAAAGTTACCATGGCAACGAGGGGACATCTCCTAATTGCCAAAAATCACTATTTTGCCTTGATTTTTTCCATCAAAGTGCTGCAACTTCTCAATTGATTGAGATAGAGTCAAAGGCTTTTCAGTGTTGGTTACACCTTACCTTATGATCGACCTGGGGTCATTTTTAGCCTCTCACAAGTCCAAACTTTTCTTGGCCATAAGGGGGATTACCGCCCCCCCCTTCAAACCCCCCCAAACAGAAGGGGGCACATGCCCCTTCTAGCAACCCCCCCTGATGTATTTTTGGATGGGGGCAGCGCCAAAAAAGTTGTCACTTTTTTAAGCAACATTTCTCAAACAAAATCAAGTGTTGGGGGCCTAAATAAGGCATTTTTCACCATTTCAGACAACAAATGGGGGGGGGGGTGAAAAAGGCGTTAAAAGGCATGTATATCGGGTAAAGGGTTAAAGTGCCTGAACACAGGTTTAAGGGACTTTATAATGGCAAACAAATCATAACAATAGTTAAAGAAACCGGGCAACTTATTCAAAACAAAATGGCCTCAAATCCAAGTTGGTAAGAACATTTGTTTACATGCATATACAGATTTTTGTCCTGTAATGGCTGACAACAGTGCCAAGGAAACTTTAATAAGGAAGAAAGAACAGCTGAAAAACTTTTGAAGGCAGATTAATAAAATATTTATAGCCTCTAAAAGCAATTTATTTTCAACCTGAATTAATTTATGGTTTTGATAAGAAACCTGATACTATTATTGTCTATATAAAAAGGGAAAAATAATCCTTTAAATGACAATATTTGCTCTATCAATCATGTGTATCATAAAGCTTTAAAGAGCTTATGTTTGTGTTTTGTGTGTTGTGCTATATTTGGTTTGTTTGATTGGGTTTTTTTCTAGTGCCTAGAAGTGCCACTTTGATAGGTATAGAATTTTGTTTGAAGTTAGCTGGCAGAAAGAGAAGGAAGTAGAAATGATAGGCACTTTAAATCACAGCCATCAGATCAATAGCAATTCTCTGATACTGACCAATTTTCACCGACCTATCTTTCTCTCATTTCAATATAGGAGAGTTTTGTCTGCAGAATGAAAAACTTGTTGTTTACAAAATATATACATATATCAAGGGTGTTTATTTCTGGATTCTACTCTCAGTAGGTGAGGATATATAATTAATGTAATGTGTTAAATGATAATGGATGTGTAATGATTGATACTGAACTTCGGTATGTTTTTTGCTTTTCTTAAAATTCAGACAAATGCCATTACTTTTCTGATATTTGTGTTTGTGTTTTTTATTTCTTAAACAGGAAGGCAATTTGTGCCCTATCTCTTTTTTGTTGGTGTTCATGTTTTAGTATTAAGGTGTAGTCATTATGCTGGTAGTTTAAATGCTCAGTAATTGATCCCTCATGGTGTAATTTGGTACTATTTTCACAAAGTGAGTATATTTCGGTAAAACAGTTAATTGTAAGTGCCGATTTTAATCATCTAGTTGATTTATATTTAATTATTCAGCCCCCTTGGTGTTAATTCATTTATTTATGCTTTAACTGAACCACTGGTGTAGCTGTGGTGTTAAATCAGATAAAAAAATATTGTTAGGACTTTAAAATATTCATCAGTGTGAAGGTACTTTTAGTGCACCATAAATATAATATTGTGTTTACTCCGTATTTAAATTGATTTAAATTTAGATTTAGTAGATCATTAATACAACGTAGTGTTTTGCATTCAAAATAAATGTTGCACATCATGAAATGCACCGCAAAAAACGTCTTTGTTAATTATCCGCCATGACGTTTATATCGTTTTAAATGTCGGTGAATATATGCGGAGACCATTGAAGTTGGTAATACTGGTTTAACAAATACGGCCTTACAGCTTATCTCTGAAGGTATTTGAGCAGAACAAAAATTTGATTATTCCGAATTTGAAGTGTTTGATATTGGCCTTCACTGGGGTTTTAGAATGTAAATAGTTTTGAAAAGATAGTTAAATGTTCGGCAATGAGTGTAATGAAAGGCTTGGTTTATCTATTGATATTCAGACAAATCTAGTTTATAGAAGTGACATAAATGACGCAAGGGCTTTTATAGGTGAATGATACTGCTCTGGCGGAAACTAGACACTTAAAACAGTTTTTGTTAGTCACGGATGTACTTACAGTGGGGGTTATTGTGGTTTATAACTGACTCAATAGCAAGGTAGGAGGTTTTTGAGGATTTGTGAGATTATGTTCTTACTGTCAACTTTTCTATGTGTTATGTGAGGTTAATTTTGATGAGGGGAGTGGAAATGTTTTGAGTTTAGGAATTTTGTTTCTGATTTGGTTGTAAACGTTTGTGTGTTACAATCTTGTGTGAACAATTTGACGCTTAAAATCTGATTGATATTCTTTATTTTATGAGATTTTTTATTTTTTGTTTTCTTTTGTAAAAATGAAGTTTGGTTAATTTACGGAAAATCTCAGATATGGATTATCAGTGTAATATGGCTGTGTATATGGATTATATTCAGTCACAAGGGGTAGTGAGTCCCTTTCAGCCAGGATTAAATGGAATGTATCCCTGTCATGACATGAGAGTGCCTGTATACCAGCCAGGTTACGAGGCAAGAAATGGTTTCACAGGGGACATACATAGCCTGTATGAGTGTGAGCCACAACAGCTGCTTAACTACCCTACATCTGACCATTCTGTAGGACAAAACTTGTTTCCTCGGAGGGTGGACCAGCACTTTATGTACTCAGAGTTACCCTATGCTTCTGGTGTACCCCACTATTTCAACAGCCAATACAACTCGAACATCAGTAAGCTGACCAGTTTACCAACAACAGAAAGGATTCATACTCCGATAAATTCTTACAATCAAAACAGATTCTCCCATGTTTTAGCTGGTCATAATATGTCAGAAATAAAACAAGAAGTTCAATCGGAAAATGAGTTTGGTAATTGCTGGTATTTCTATGTTGTTCTCCTCATTTCTTCATTTGTTTTTCCATCATTATGCCTTGTTTGTTTTTGTGAGAATTTTTTTTTTTGTTGAGATTTTGCATTTGATCATTATGTATGATTATGTAGAAAATCTGCAGTCTAATTGAGCCCTATACAAGGTGGTTAAGTATGTTTTTTATACAGGCTAAAACAAATGTCAGATTGTCATGATATTTGCTGTAACTCTATAGGTGTTTTGATCTTTTTCTTTTAATGGGGCTTTTTTGTGTATGTGCGTGTATAAAGGGCTTAACAAATTATTCTGACGTTATCAAGTTTAAGATGAGGTAAAAAGATTGTTTATATAATCTTAAATTGCAGGAAGGCGTGGTTACAATATTGCTCTGTTTTGTTATTAAGAGTACAAAACTTTGTCCCAAAATGTTTTGTTTTTTCCAGCTGTATTTATTATAATTTCATGGCAAATTTGATGTTTTTTTCCAAGTTAATTCCCAGGTACAAACAAATTTTTACCATTATAGCTTAATCACATTAGATTAGCCAACTTGTTTGATTTATTTTTGAAGTTGTAACTGTATAAATTTGTTATTCCCCTCTCCCTCTCAGGGGTGTCTGTGGCGGAGTGGTAAAGTGTGTTACAGAATGTCAGTGGTTCTACTCAGGTGCCCGTTCATGCCTGAAATAATGCACAGAAGGGCACCTGAGATCTTCCGACACCAATTAAGCTGGAACGTCCCCATATGACCTAAACTGTGTTGATGTAACATAAATCACAAACAAACAAACCCTCCCCCCTCTCACCCACAGAGTAGCAAATATTCTTACCTTGTCTATTTATCTGACAGCCAAATGTCAAGATGCATGTACCTGGGTTATATATGGATGCTGTGCTGGCTTGATGAAATGCCAGTGTTATATATGTATTATTTGGCTTGGGATAACTTAGTATTATCCTTTTACAGGAAGAGCCATCCTAATCACATCTCACCTCACACTGCAGAGTATATAGCTTTGAAATCTGCGAAAACATGTTTTTTGTACACTTTTAGTACTGGGAAAAAATAAATCAAACCCCTGAGATGTTTATGGACACTAATTTAACCTTTATAAATCCGGGAGAGTAGTGAGTTATTGTGAATTATCTCAAACTTATGATGAATGTACCACTGGTATTTCCTTAAAGAACTTAAGTGTAGACGTTGAATAAGTTTTGCCTATAGACAGATGCTTGCTAAACATGACATATTAATATCCCTGTTTTTTTTTGTACATAACAAAAAAGAATATTGTCTGCAAGCAGAGTGAATGGAATTATTTCCCTGTCTTATTTATCTCCAGTGTTTCTTGGCAAGAAGTTGTCTAGATGTCTGATGTTTATGGCATATTTTAATACCCTATACTGATTAAAATGCAGAAGCTATTTCGAAGGAAAAATAAATTGCATACTGATTTATTGCAGATATTACCATGGTCTCGTAATGTTGTATTTGTGTTCTCAAAATTGTTTTGTGTATTTTCAGTTGTGAACTCAATACTGCGGGGCGTAGAAATTGGTGGAATTGCTCCCAGACGGCGCCCGCGGGCTGTTAAACAGGAAAAGGAACAACCAAACTCATCTGTGAGTAGTAATAATCGTAAAATGAAAAAATAGTCCTGGATTATGATATCCCAAGTTACCCTCTGATTGTATTAGGGTATATTTACTTTATAAAGTGATTTTATCAGACCAGTGTTATAGCTGTGGATGTCTGATAGCATTGCTCTTCAAATGCAATAGGGCAAGGTACATTACAGATAAAACTAATATCCTACATATTGTTTTTAAGAATAAACAATCTCTACATAAAGACGGAGATAAAACCGTAAAATTCTTCAAATTCAAAAATGTTCCATTCTTATTATCATATCACCTGATGGCTTGTTTCAATGTTTGTGTAAGAATTACTGTTATTTAGAAAAGGGCATTTAGAAATGTATTGATTTAGGTTTATTCTTAGCCGGCTCACAAGGAAAAAAGGTCAAAGAATGTAATGAAAGCTTACTTTGTTTGTCAAGATAGGGTTTGAATAATGAGTGTTTGATAGATAGCCAGATAAAGGTGAGATACCATATCTGAGCAAAGAAGTTCTCATTTGATGATTGGATATCAGATTGGGATAAATCTTTCACAGTGACCTTCACCTGTGATATTAGTATTTGCTGTTAGTGATAATGAAGATAATGAGGATTGTTATTATTTAGGTAAAGATTGAAAATGTGTTTTAACTTAAAACATGGCCTCTGGGTCTTATTAGTCAATCCACTTGACTGACTGGAGAGATTATCTACAGACTTAAGTATTTGGCATGATATAATTTTGAATAGAAGTAAAAATGGCTATACCATCATTTTCAATCCATATTTTAATTCAGTTCATTTATGTAAATGAAATTGCAGTGAGAATTGTAACACAATCATCAAGAAATTGTCTTAAGTTAACTTAAAGCCTGTGCACATGCCAGAAAATCGCAATAATTACCAACAATAAATATCCAGCACTACTCCACTACCTCCCCCACCCCTAGATATAAGACTGATGTTAAGAAACTAGGGAAAATAAAATAAATGAACTTTTTGAACAGAAAAGGAAGGGTCTGTCTGACTGTAATGAGGCCTTTAAAAAATGTTTTCCATTAGTATGAGGATCTTGTACGGGGATGTGACCTCTTAGACATTAAGGCATTGTTAACTAGGATGTAATTAGAGATCTGATGCTATCAAATACAGCCTTGAATTGATTTTTTCACTGTAGATACTTAATGTAACATCTTGCTAGTAAGCTATCATCCAGCATTACAGCAAAACATTCACATACAATGTACTGTAATATGATATATTGGTTAATTTAACATTTACCTTCGTCATTTTGATGGACTTGATCTGGTATTTAATTTGAGACTGTTCTTTCATTGCCAAGGGGCATTTGTGGCTGAATGGTTAAGTTGGTTGACTTCAAAGCACTTGCCTCTTACTGTTGTAGCTTTGTTGGATTCTACATGTGAAAAAGCTATCCAGCTGGCTTATAGAACATTTGTGGTTCTACTCGAGTGGACTGGAGTGCCCCGTTTGTGCCTGAAATTATGTGCAGAGGGGCTGAGGTTGTCCACCACGTAACCACCAGTAAAGCTGGAAAGTCCCCATACGACCTTTATTGCTTTGATGCAACATAAAACCCAACCAACCTGTAGCCGGATAGATTCCAATGTATATTGTACTAATATGGTCAGATGAAGCTGTAATAAATAAGCTGTTTCTCCAAGTTGCCACCACCATAAAGTTGATAATATCTTACTATGAACAGCATTGAATTATAGATTATAGTTATAAATACTTTTCATGTTCTTAGTTGACTTTTAATTTCTATCTTTGTGTAGAATATTGTTCACAAGGTCCACATGGTCAGGTTTTTGAACTAGATATAATACAGCCATGATGGTCCCAGATTTTGTAATGTTAGTTTTACATTGATTAGGTAAACTATGAAGTTGATAACAGTACTTTAACATTTTAACTTGTATATATATCACTGTTTGTTTTAGTGTAGCAACATTGTCAAATGTACATATGGTATCATAACAGTATTAGATAGCTTTGTACAAGATCAGATTGAGGTCAGTCATTTGTTAACCTTTGGAATATTTGCACATCTATGCAATTTTACAAGGTTCTTAATGCTGTTGATTGCTTAACCCTTATCATGCTACATCATATCTTATCTGAACTTGTCCAACTTTTATTCTGGACAAATATTTCTACATTAATTAGTGCATGTGTACTTACTAAATAGGGAAGAGTGCAGATCATGAATCTTGGTCTTCACTTATTGCATGAGTAGTACACAGACTCGGTGTTAATAAACTCGTAAGTTTAAAGCAGGGCTCATTATACACTGTTAAATGAAACGGTCAATCTTAAAATGATGTCAAAGTTGAAGAATTGCCCTCATGAAACCCAAACTAAAACTGGAAAGTGTTAGCACAAGCGAGTCCAGTGTTACTGTTTTGCAACTAAGTGGCGTATTGTGTCAGCATGTCCGTGGATGGAGAACATGGGCTTTGAACTTTACATCACATCGGGTTTTATTAAATGATATAGCTGCATATATCAAGCTGTCTTAATTTTAACTGATAAAAAAGATATAGTATTGATGGCTGTGTTACAGATTACAGGTTGTTGACCTTGACCTTGACAAAAAGAAGACCAGAGAACACCAAGGTACTCACTGTTTTAATGTATTAAATTTAAGATGACATTAATTGTGTTATCTTTTTGATAAATGTTTGATTTAGCCAAGCACTGGCAACCAAGATAGTTTAACAACTTTAAAGAGATTCAAATGGAGATAAGAGGGGGATTGGGTGCAAAATTTAGAGCTCTTTGTCAATAGAAGACTATAAACACTGCCATTAAATTCCATATATTGATTGAACTTGTTAATCTTTTGTTTATATTCTTCATTTATGTTGGAAGTTATGGTTTAGATTTGTATAAATAGTCCAGTTTTGCGAAATTAAAAAAAGAACAAAAATGGTCTTTGATGACAAAAGGTAATTCAGGATTACTGTTATTTAATCAGATTATTAAATTCTGACATTTTAAACAGAGAGTTTCTTTATTCATCTGAAGGAATGGTTGGAAACTTCACACACTTACTTGAGAGAGTATCAGAAGGTCACTGTCCAAGGCTGTATCTCTAACATGGATTTTGACAGAGTTATAGCCCTTTTTGAAAATTTTACTTTATCCAGTCTCTTGTGTTACTATCAAGCGCTGAGAGCAGTTGACGATGCTTGTTGTTTCTTGTTGTGACACAAAAAAAGAAAAGAAAAAAGAAATCAAGTTTTAAGAATTTGCTTCAAAAGTGCTGTAGGAAAGGTCTTTTAAAGAAATTCTTTTTAATACAAAATGTAGGTAATTAATAGAATATGTACATTTAAGGTTATTGACATTATTTTTAACCTGCCAGGCTAAATGTTCAATGACCTAGCTTAAATCAGGGTTATATAAGAATATTTTATTGGCAATCTTAATAATTATATGGTTTTGCATGGGCCGGTTGACCTTCCACTTTATTGGTTCAAACAAATGATATGTCAGTTAAGAAGTACTTTGTTACATTCTCTTCTAGATGGTCAATGCTGCAGCTTAGTACAGATCACGTAGGGTGTGCGGAATTCCTAGTTTGCATATTATTGTATACAATCCCTGTTGTGTTGTCATATATGATGAATCAGCTGGAGACTACTAGTATTTTCCTTTGTCTTTGAATAGTAAATTGAAGCAACACGGACTAACTTAATATCCATTGGTATACATGTAAGACTACAAAAAACCTGACATTAGTTCAAAATGTGATGGTGTGGCCGATTGGTTTACCACTTGGACTACTGTTATTTAGGTGTTGCTGGCAGCGTGGGTTGAAATCCCTGTGATGCAAGTCATTGTTTTTTCTTGAGCAAGGGACTTTACACTCATATTTCAGTACTGGTTTGTACAAAGAGTGACTTTGACAGTATGTCGACCTGTAAGCTTATTACTTCCAACTCAATTGAACTGATATAAATTCTGTATATAATGAAAATGTAAGGAGTCTAGAGCTAGACACTTACTCATTTAGTGACTGACTTAATTTTCATGAATTGTAATATGTAAAAAAAAAAAAAATGTGATTTGATTAGATGGCCTAGAATGATTTAATTAGTAATGCAATGTCATCAGTTTTTAGAGTCCCACATTATTGCAGCAGCTGTTTCATACATGATTTATTGTGTAGTTATTTAGAATGGACAGTTAAATATGGAGTACATCCATCACAAATCAGTTGGTGAAGTGTCAGCATGATAATTACTTGATAATGTCATAATGGTCCTAGTGCTATAGCCACTAGTATAGAGCCAATCATGTCCATACATCCTTATTAAAACTACTCTGTAAGTACTGTAAGTTATTTAGAGAATGACTACTACCAGCATCTTGTCATTGTCTGAATGGATAAGGATACTTAATGAGACTAAAATTGGCGGAATGTACATGAATCTGATTCATTGATAAATGATAACAATTTGGTTCATCAAGTCTATAATAAAATACTGTAATACCTATACATTACACAACAAGTAAGTAAGTAAGTAAGTAATAAGGACTTTATTTAAAGAGGCTAACACCATGGGTTTCCCGATTTTTCATGTGGGCCTATATAGCATATACATGTACATAACATTAAACAAATATACATACAATAAACACATTAAACAACATATATACATAGAACATGGTATAATTCACCTGTTTGCTAATAATTTGACCCACCGTCCCAGTCTTATTTTGGGAGACATATTACAAAAGACTAAATTCGTTCAAAAAGTATTAACTTCCGTGCAAAGGTCATTGTTGCCAAATTTCTATGATGAATAGCGACGATTCAATTTCTTCACAAGAAACTGTTCATACATTCTATGGTCCTCTTTCTGCTTATAACTTTCTAACATTATTAAAGGAAAGGTTTTGTAAGTGCCCCAAGGTCATATCCTCCTCGATTTCTTGTTGCGTGATTCAAAATAATTTTGTTTGTGACGAACTATTTATTCATGAAATAAATTCCGCCTACAATACCCCTGTAGATGTGGTTTATAACAATTTGCGGAAAACTATGTGTAAAACTGACCCAATCCCATGTTTAATTATTTGATTTCAACATTGATCAATAGATGTTTACATTTAATTTTGAATTTGTATGAAGCAGAAATTTAGAATACATTTGTAAAGTACGTTCAGTGACAATTGTCTCGGGGGGCCTTTTGAATTTCACACACAAAAAAAATAATAATTCAGGATTTCTTCATTCATTTTGTTAATATATATTAGTCTTAAAAGCTATTGATTTTTAAAGTTCTGAAAGATTAATATTACTGAGATTAGTCCTTGACCTTATATACAAAATGTAATGGAACGGCAATTTTAGATTTGCTTTATTGATTGGACTCAAAAGCGTATTTACTTTTAAAACAGAGTTGGCAGCCTATGATTATGTTATTTGTATAAAGTATTATTACAGTATTAACTTTTTTGTTCAATAGAAAACTGTCTTGCGAGCACGTAAATTATTAATGGAATCTATTATACTTCAGTGAAGTTATGTCAAGTCAAATTGAAAATTTTCGTCAAGTTTTGTTGTAATTAGTTTCTTACGAGATCTTTTCACCCTAAGTACAAATCGATCAAAGAAAGCAAAAATAGCAAATGTTGGCAGTTTTCCCTGTCCTTTTTTTCTCTCTCTTTTTATTGTTGTAATTTGCTTTTAAGAGAAAATGGTTTATTTTGTTCAAAAGATTTAAAAGATTTATGGCTCTGATACAGGGTGATTTTACACTATAATTAGGGAGACCATGCTTGAATTGGTGACTGTAGTAATCATGTAAAGAAATAGGGCTTCATTTTCTAGAGCATCATGTGCATGATTAAATTAGTTTCAAGGTATTTATAAGCTTCATTTAGAGATGAAGCTTGTACTGTCTTTGTAAAAGAAACAATCCTTCATAACTTTCCACTTTCATTACTACTCCGTTGCATTATACTGCACTAAAAATTTCAACAGAACACCACTGGAATACAGATCTGTTGTACTTCACTTGTGGGGGAATTCTTACTTTTTGGTGCAAATACAAAAAAAAAGTCTTTGTATGCCAGGCAATTTTTTTACAAGAAATGTTTCATTAAACTCTCTTAACCTAATATATTCTATAATGCTTGCAATATCATGACCTTGGTGCAGAGATGGGTTCATTCTTTATATAATTTAATAGGAGTTAACCTGTGACTGCACTGAGGTGACAAGATCACTGTATAATCATCTAGGTCATTGGCATGTAAAACAAAGGAAAGAATATAACAATAACTTCTTATCAAAACTAAGCTACTGTATAACTTGTCCTTTAATCATTCAAATCATTGAACTATGATTAGTTTAACCATATTTACTGTAGCATGATTGCAATAAAAGGTTAGAGCCTATTTGAACCTCTTTTGAATCTGGTTCCTGAAACTGACTGGTGTTTAATGGAGGAAACATTGTTGTGACCTCATCAGGACTTGAACCCGTAAACCCTTGGTTGAAGAGGCAGGCTTGCAGAGTAAAACACCTTTCAACTGGGTCATCTCTCTCTCTTCAACCTCTACTAGTAAAGCTACAAAGTCATATAAATAACTTTTAATGTGTTGATGTGGCTGGTGCACCCAACAACCAAATAAACAATTACAATCTCTTCAAACACTTGATCAAGTAAGGGGCAAGTTAGGTTTGAAGTTAATGGTATGATTTTGCTTATTCATATGATGATAACACTAATGTAACTTGTTAGTTCACCTTGGGATTCCATGTTTCAATCAACTGTCATTCAATACTGTCATACAATACTATTAAACAGTACCCTCATATTGCATGTCTCACTAGTAATGAGATCAGAGATCTTTGTTTAAACTGAGCATTGATTTTCTGTCCCTATTCTCTTGTGACTAGGCTTGTTGGTGTGGTGCAGCTATATTTGTGAAGCATTCTAGTCAATTATTCATGCCAATTGCTTTATCAGACCTCCATTACATTTCTGCTTAATGGGTTCCCTATGAATCAATGAGTATTGAGTAAGCAAAAGAAGGGAAAAAAGACTTGTCATTAGTTTTGCCCATACATGCCTGACTGGTGGCACACAAGTTTTATTTGCTGTCAGATTGCATGGTTTATAGTGTAGGCTGGCCTGACTCAATACTGATGGCAAAAGGCTAATCATTTTAGGTTTCAGCAAGGCATGAGGGTAAGGTTGTTCTGTTTTGTATAAAATAATATTATTTTCTTTTCCTTACACCAGGTTGTCCATTGTTTGCTTAAGTCTGACAGGGTAATTATTGATTATAAAAATAACACCTGGTACAAACATAATATATATTGATGAAATGTATGAAGAAGTATTGCACCAGACACAATATAATATATAATACAAGCATACATATACATTGTACTTTGTTTTGAACAGCTTAATGCGGATAAAAGAATTCTGACGCAGGTTACTAAATCCATGAAAAAAAGATTATGTGGTTTTTCTATGTCATATAAAAGACTGCTGTGAGCTTAGGTCATAACAGCAACTTGAGGACTTTATTGTGTACATAAAGGTCATGTAAATGGTTTTGAATTGCTGGAGTATATGCATCTCTAAATAGCAACAGCAGGTGAGGTGGTTTTGACCCCTGGTGTTGCTTTAAGATTGTAATACCAGAGGTTAGCAAAAATCATCTTTCCTGTTTCAGTGCCATATGACTGTCTGTTCTTGGTCTACACTGTTTGCTAATTAGTCAGTACATATTTTGAATTTTTTTCCTAATAAAGATAGCCTTGTCCATATTGAAAGATAGACTGGTAGGGTAAGGGCTAATAGTTACTTATATGGACTTGTCCAGCTTCCATTTCTGGAACTGTCAATTATCAATTAGGGACATTAAGATTAAAAATTGAAGTTAGTCATGACTGTATAGAGCCTGATCAGACTGCATGAGTTTGCATGCATAACAGAGAAAGGGTTTAAAGCTTACAGACATACTCTTGGAAAGCTATAAAGATGTGAAATGTTTGCAAACTTTGGGTCCAAAGATATAGCTCTAATGTTGGCTTGATTGGAGGCAGTATTTTAAACATCAACATGGTTTGTCCTTGCTAGCTGGATCAAGTGTAAGATCTAATGTATTTTGAATATGTCATTGCCAGTCAGGTTTAGGTTCTGATATCTTCAAGGACGCTTCTAATGTGTTTCAATTATGCAGTAGACTAGCAGCAGGTGCTTGTATAATGCTTGTTGAGAAATTTACTGCTTTAAATGTACTGTATTTGTGGCTGAGATGAGGGTAAAGTTCATGGGAGCCAGTGCACTTACAAATGCTCACTTAAACTCAAAATCATAGTTTATCTTCTTTATAAACTTCTTTTCAGGTCCATGCAGGTTATTAAGATGGTTGAAGAAGATGTTTATGATATAAACAATGAATTTAACTTATTGCATGAGCACTGTACAAAAATTGTGGTTGGATACAAGTTGATTTTATCTGAACATAAATTAATTTGGAGGACCAATTTCCTTAGTGATTGTAAAATTTAAAGAGAATGTATTTTACATTTATACAGTTGAGTTGAATTGAATGCATTGCACAGTCATTTGCATTCAAATAGTGACATTGACTGGATTTGGGGTGTTTTTCATGTAAATAAGTTTTATAAATAGATTGTTGATACCACCTTTGAATTGAGTTTTCCGTCACAAGTTTGCATTCGTGTCTCACAATATTGCGTGTATAGTATGACGGCCTTAACCTGTTTTCTTATTGGTTTTCCAATTACAGCGATGGGAATTGGGTACCTCCCACTTGAGATAACATATCCAATTTTATGCCAAGTCACCGATACATGTATAACTTTGTGTCAAATAAATTATCGTCTCATGTTTCAACTTCTTTTCAGTTTTTGTCCCAAAACAAATCTGTTCCAATGGTTAAGCATGACACAATGATAAAGTATTTCAAATATAAAAAAATAGTACAGAGATGTTTCATGTGAAAATCATTCAAATAGAACTGAATATACCTTTCCAAATATGGCTCTCTGTACGGTAATATTACTTCTTTGTTAACAATGTTACTATTTTTGCATTCCTCCATAGCAAATATTTGTTGTTTTGTATACTTCCTTTAGTTTATTAATGTCCTTCAGTTTATTACTTTGAGATAACAAGGATTGTTGTACTTCTACATTGTATGGTTAAAAGGTCATTATTTATTATCAGAATGAAGAATTTGAGAATATCCAGCTTTTCATTTGTTTAGCATGGAAAATAAGCTCATTTCAATTTCATATGTATGATATGTGCTTCAGCTCCTGATCTGAAATGGCTTACATGTCATGCATATAGCAAGGGTAGCTTTGCTTTTTATGTTTTTACAGTCTTTTATAATAGTGACAGTGTAAAGTTCTAAACAATGGTACCTTTCAGCTCTGAAAGACTAAATGAGAGACCCATCAAGGTGTTTTTGCCGTAGCTTCCTTCCAAGGAATATTTCGAGAATTGGCCCTTCTGCTGCTTGTAGAAAAAGCCCTGACCTTTTGTCTTCCTTTACCAAAGAAGCCTGTGACCTATATTCTATACTCTTTATTTTCATAGGGCTTTTAAAGCCATACTGAAATGAATAATAGATTCCTATAAGTGAAGCATTACTGATTTGTTTTATTTCTGTTTATCTGGATTGTTTTGTCTGATGTTTTCCTATTGGTCTCTGGGGAACAACAGTTATAGGCATCTCATCCATAATTTCCATTATTGAATGAACATACTGGGAAGAAGATTGTCATAAGATAAATCTTATTATGCTGAAAAAACACAAGTTAAATGGAAAAAGCTATACCATTGTTAAAACCCCTGGACAAGGTCGTTCAATGTCACTAAGCTGATTGGTATCTTATATAGACAAACATGAATGTCCAAAGGTGATTTGAATTTGCATTTCTGTCTTAATATAATGGTAAGATTCTGTTTGTTTGACAGTTAAATAGTTTTAATATCATTTAGCTTAAAACTAGCAAGTTGCCAACGACAATGGAAATCAAAGAGTACTTCAATTTCATCGCTACAGTTTACAACAAATTACTGTTTCAGTGTACAACCTTCCTCAGATTATTTTTACAGAATTTAGAAAACAGTATTTTACATCAAATTACTGTTTAAACACATCCAGTTATAATTACAAACTTTTACCACAAATGCTTTTAACACGCACACAAATTGCACCTGAAAACCCAGGTTAAGCACTTTTTCAGGGGGAAAAAAGCAAACAAACAACCTAAAGTTCTGTTTCTGTGTTAATGAATTTCCCAGACATAAAAAATGTAGGATACCATTTCCTCTGCACACTTGCTTTCCAGAATCTGTAATATGCCATACTAAAATTGTGTCTGTTTCAGTGCTCTGGGACGATGTAAAAAACAAAGTTCATGTCCTATGGGCATATACATAGAAGTGTTGTAGACAGAAAAAGATTCCTCATACTGTTAAAAAGGTTATTAGCCAGTCCTTTGGACATGTTTTGTTGATGACATTTTGCCCTTTGTAAACTGTTGGTATTTGTGCTCAGAATAAGTATCTTTTTGAAATATGGAAAGGATGAAAAGATGTACAGAATGAATTTAGGAACACCCTAGAGATATATAGATCAGACTTCTTACATGAACCTTCTAAATTTGGATAATAATTATTGAATAGTAATTTAAAACCTCTTTGGCTTCCAGAGCTCCAGCTTCCTGTGCCACCAGAGTAAGGAGCGAGGCGTGTAGTAATATATGGACTTGTTCTGTACAGTTTGGGTCAATATGATACTAACTGATGCTTAATTGTTAGGTTGTAGGAATCTTTGGAGTAAATTTAAGATCAATTAACAATAGACAGTTCTAAATTTAAAACGATTTAAGTCTGTTGGAAGTAAATGTGAATGCTTTGTTGCTGCGTGATACCTGACCCCCACCACTTACTGCAGAAATGTTTTGAGATGGTCCCCCAAAGTAAGAGTATAATAGCTGTTTTGTTGATAGCTTACTGTCAGTGTTATTGCCAGAGGCGGAATATCTTAAAACTGTAGGCATAAACCCTATACCTGTAATTTACAAGTGTTGTTCAGATAGTACAGTCTAGCCTGTAGAGAATGTTTACAGTGTAAAAATATCCTGGTTCACATGATTAATGTCCCATGTATAGATTACATTACATTGCTATCTGTACATTGAACAAACAAGCCGAGGTCTGCCTATGTCAGATGTAGGTCACGGTATTTTACTCATGGTTCGGATCAGTTCTCACACAGCTAGCTACTTGCACCTACCACGTGCTACACCCTGCTGCATATGGTAGCGACTTGTTACGGATTTGTTAAACAGTTTAGCTTGATATTAAACAAACTTTTTTTATCCAGACGGATTTATTGAATAGCTTCATTTGGACTGTTAACTTCAGTAAGTGTAGTTTTGTTACTTTATGCTTCAGCATTATTATCAACAGGTGGTTTAAAGATATTTGAACACTTGGCAAGTTTCTACCATTCTTTAGGCTATATTTAACTTTTAATGAGGCATAGAGGACCTTGGAGGTTGACGATATGTTTCAAATTCATTTTAATTGGAGATTTTAATTGTTATTTTAATATTGATTTAAGGCAAGTGGTTTTGTACGTAACTTATTTTATTCAACGATGGTCTATTTTTGTTTCGTGATTTTGTACCATTATTAGTACCTGGGAGAGTATATTGGATTTTTTGTTTGCTTGTGAAAAATATGTTAGAACATATTAGCAGCTCTTCTACTTACAGAAGTTGAATTATTGGATTGAGGGATGGAATGTTGGAAAATAACTTATAGTATAGATTTTACCTATAGCTGATAAATAGAATACGTTCATCATGATAGTAATAATGTTAGGATTCTCTGCGGTTTAACAATGGTTTTTCTGTGGTATTAATCTTCTTGTTGGTAAGGCTTTTTCCTGTTTTTGATTTTCTGTTGTACTGTTAGCGTAGTATTTTTAAATTAAAATTAATTTGTAAATGGTAAAGAAAATAAATGTTTTTAAAACTGGTGTGTGAAAATTAAGGCATTTAGATGATAATGGAGGCCTCGTTGAACAAGGGGAAGAGAGATGGCAGTCTGCTTTATCTCTGTGAGTGATGGCAGTTAGGGGGAGGTGGGGGGAGGGAGAATTTGATACATCGAACCACTGACCTTGTCTGTTCTTGCTTGGTTTTTTCTTCTGTGTATATAGTTGGAGAGACAGGAATAGTGAACTAAGAAAGCAGCTAATTATCTTATATTTGATAATTTGTTCTAAAATTTCTGTTCATTTATGGGAGGGGGGGGGGGGGGGTGGAGAAGCACCGCAGGGGGATGGTTAGGGGTTTACATCTTTAATGGGTTTAACTATGTTACTAATCTGATTAGATCATTGTTATTATGAATTATATTGTTATTATACATTGTATAAAATGACGAGAGTAACAACTATAAATATATAATTTTAACGCCTCTGCCTAACCACTTAAATATTTGTCTGGTTTATTATTAGGTTTTGCGTCATTAGCAGATTTAATTCCGGACTGTGCCCAAACATGCCCCATTGAAGTGTGCCAACATAATTGTAGTTATAAATGATTAAATCGCTTATATGTTTGAAGGACATACAATGACAAAATTTATGAATACACGGCTTATTGTCCAGGTCAGGCTAATTTGTTACAGTAATTGATTTTCGTATTTATCTTTAGGGAGATTTGAATGCAGTGTAGTAATCTTTGGCAATATACACAAAACCTCGCCAGGTATAAATGTTTGTTCATAGTCCACATTGTTTAATTTATGAAATGGGTTTATGATTAGTGTGTACTGTAGATCTTAATCAGTTTTGGTTGACCTTTAGTGCACACCGAAAATAGAGCCTTTGTGCGAAGTCAGCCATGTTTGTTATCAATCTGTTTTCGCTGTACTTGGCCCCCAGCCAGAGAGAAGAAAGAAAAACACATTCCGACATTGTACAGATATTGCTGGGGCACTGATGGGGAAAAAAGATAGTAATTTATCAAGTTGCTGTCGCGTATAGTATAATGATGTTAGGGTTTTTTTTAGCCTCAATGATTTTTTTCTTGGTTGATTTAATGAATTAAAGATTTATGTAAGCTGTTTACATTTCTGTTATGTATTATGTCATATAAAATGCGGTTTGTTTATTGGCGTGAAGGGATGAATTATCATTAAGACACAATCAGTGTAATAGTAGTTGTTTCTAAATAAGTATCATATCGAACAACAAAGAATCGACAGTGTTATGGTGTTAAATGATTTATTCTCTCAGTGATGTTTGCTTTTCATGTGACCTTTTCAATTTGTCAGTGGTATTAGCAGGTGTAGTATATCTAGGTGTACAAGAATAGGATTTGTGTAGAGGGAAAGAATGATGTATTTGTCTGATCCTGTGCTATGTTGTGATCTATTTTAGATCTGCATCTCTTATTACATACCTGTTCCACCATGCTATCTTTACATTGATTTTCTAGGATGAGCAGATAAAGTCTCAGAGATCTACAAATCAAGATAGCTGTGTGACAGGTCCTACTGTAGGGAGATATATTTACAGATATTGTTATTGAATAGACATTTATATATACACATTTCAGAAATAACTGATTCATATTTTACTGTATCAATGACAGTTGTTGTGATTTAAATGAACGGTATTTTATTTGTGAATTATAGTGCGTAATCAGATTTTGTTGGATTAAGACACAACTGTTTCATCGTGTGTAATAAAGATTATTCACTTTGTTAAAGTTGGTGGGATATATTTTTCAGGTAACATTCTGTAAACTATATATTAACTTTTTGTACAAGGTTGCTCTACAATAATCCAGATTGACATTTGGAGAAAGAAATGTTTCAAGGTCATACGCTGTTGTTTGACATTTTCATAGAATTTATTTATTATGTTTTTGTTCTGGTATGTCATAACTTGTCAAATCTGGTAATTTTGGTATTGGTAAAATAATGTACAAACATATAAAGAATTTGATACTAAATAGGCCTAAATGCTGAGATAATCTGACATAATCAATTAAGGAACAGAAGAATGGCAAAACACCCGATAATATGAGTCAAACAAAGTGTAAACATTGATATTTAAATATTGATGTAGTAGTTTTTATGACCCATATATAACTAGGCGTAATATACAATTTGTCTATTTATGTAGTTATGATGTAATAGCTATATTTAGTGTTATGTATTGCGTATTATCTATAGAAAGTGTGGTTTATTTATTTATAACAATGATAGATGAAATGATGCCCCGCTGTATATGATAATCACTACAACCTGTACCTGTAAATAGCCTGTTAATAACCTGATAAATGTATACTTTCAGACGCGGACAAGTAATTCTTCAGTGACCCACACAACTTCATCATCACGCTGCATATTGCCGCCAAAAAAATCTCGATCTTCACTGCAAACCTCAGCACCATCTACTACAGCTGCCATCACATCCTCTATAACTGCCGTCACGTCGCCATCATTAGACACTGCAGCAAAAACAGAAATAAAAGGTACATAACTTGCCAGATTAAGTTCAAATATTGTATTCAAAAATCTATTGTTTACATTGCCCTACATTGCTTGATTTTAACTGTGCTTACACTTTCAAAGCATCCAGACCCCAATGTTTTAAACTAAAAAAAAATTGCTAATATTTTAAGGAATTTATGTGTTTTGTCAGACAGACTGGTCTTATAAAATCTATGTTGAAAAATTTGAAATTAATCAAAAAACCTTTTGCTGGCAAATGAAATTAAATGATCTGTATTTGATTGACCTGTTTTGGATTTGCAAGTTCATTTATAAAGATTCTTTAAAAAAAAAATCTTGGCGGCTTTAGTCTTGCCTCTTTCAGCGTAATTATTTCTGATGGCGAAAAAAGTAGAAATTTACATTGCAAATTGGCACCACTGAATTTTCTCTGCAATCTAAATTCTGGCGTGATGAAATCCGCAAAAAGGATGAGAGATGGTACAATTTCTCTGTCTTAATAATGGGAGGATCTATAAAAAGAAACCATAGAAAATATATATGAAGGTTATATCTTAGAGTCACTATTGATTATTAACAAGCTGTGAATTTCAGCTGGCACTAGGTTTTAACATAAAAGCTTCCTTGTAGAAAGTGGGCGTCTGGCGGTAAATAGCTCATTATTTACAAGCTTATATCATGTGGAAAAACATTATGTCTCACCAGAATAAATTCCATGAGAAAAGTATTGCAAAAACAGTGAGGGATAAAACAAACGTTCCAGGTTGATTATCTTTTTGCACTGCCATATTGCATGTTGTTCTCTTAACATAGGATAATAATAAGTACTATAAAATCAAGAACTTTGTCAGGGAAACCAAGGATATGAATATTGGATCAAAGTTATTATTCACGACATAAATTATCACGACCTTGATAATGATGCACCTTTATCTAAAGTGTTTGTAATGGTAGTCTTATAGGATTGGTCATGGTCAATTTTAATTTGCCGTTGTCGTCAAACATAAAAGGTCAAGTTTTAAATGTTCAAATGTCAGTATATGAAACACAATAGGTCACATGACTGTTGTCATTCACTCACTTCCCTTTTATAAATATTCATTGCCAAAAACGTAAGATCTGCCGCGTAGACACAGGAAGTGTTATATTTCAACATGGCCGTCTTCTTTGTTACCATGTGCATTTCCTCAATGTGGCTTGTTTTTTTTCATTCATTTTGTACATGACTCATTGCATAATCACAGCCATTAATCTTGCAGAAAAATCTCCCTCTGTTTACAATCATAGGCTGCAGGGAGGACATGTTCGAAAATATCCTCTCAAGATATTGAACTTTTTTTTTTTCGTTATCAAGAGTGAGAGAGAGAGAGAAAAAAAAACAATATGAAAAGTTTTAGTACCTTTATGTTTGAAGATCTTATTAAGTTATCTCAGATAAATTGAAAAGCTTAAAGGTGGAGCTTGTACCACAAATTGGGCCAGTTGTGGTAATTAATTAGGGGAGCTTTGATTGGGGAGAAAAAGGTTGTTATTATTATGTGGTTCATTCTATTCTACTGTATATTGATTTTCATTGGAAATAATTAGAAAGTTGTGCATTTAAGTGAGCACTGTGACAGGGTTGTTAGCAGGTGACATTGATTAGTACAGGGCCTGAGCTTGTGAAGTCAGCAAGGTTATTGATTGATGATAAGGACTCCTTCATTTGCTACTATAAAACATGGGGAGTGATGGATAGCCTAAATAGTCAGGCATTGTGTCATATATATCCCTTGGGGGCTTTCTCAACATTACACCTTGTGTCAGTAAGTTAAATTTTATGCTTCAGGCCACAGTCGTCTTTTTCTTAGCATATTAAAATGTTAACCACTTCACAACTTGTTGTTGAATAGCCAGAGGTGATTTCTCGAAATTATTTATAATTCAAGCAGATTTAATCATTTCACTGATAATAAAATACACAATTTTATAGAGTAGTTGTGTTTGGTAAGCCCAATAAAAATGTTTGCAAAGATTTTTAAAGAGTTAATTTTTCTCATCTGATTGAGGCTATTTGTTGAACATTTTAACCCAGCCACCATTGCAGACCAAGATCAGCCGGCAGAATCATTCTGTTCGCTATTCAGTCTGTACTTATTTTGAAATTACCCCCTTAAAATGATGAATGGTTTTGTCTAAACTGTAAAACAGTGCTGAAAAATTGGACAAGTCCCATGGTAAGGGTTAAAACTATCTTCTGTAATAATGAGACATATTCAGTGTTATTTCTTATCTTGGCTGTTGCCAAAGATATCTCAACTCAAGGTTAGGGGTATAAAGTTCATTTACCTGTACTTAGTAGGGGAAAGAATTTCGATCATGATATCATTGATAACTCCTTGTTTCTCATGTTTTAAAACAAAAGGCAGAAACGTAATGACATAAAAACAACATGATGCTGAGAAAATATCATTGTATTAGGAAGATAATACTTCTTAAATAACTTGGAAAAATAACTACAGGTTATGTTATCGACATTTCTGAACAATGTAATCACTTTTAAAACACCTAACTTAATATTAAGGTAGGAGAGAAAATTGCCCCCTGTTGTATATTTCTACTGGCTATTACTGGAGCTATGTCTAAGCTGGTTTCCCAGGGAAAGAAAACAATTTACTATATTGTTTATAAATAGTGATGATATCTTTGATAAGCTGACAATATAAATGATGAAAATACACTTGTTAACCAGGAAAATATATAAAACCCTTGACAGCCTTCTCTTATTTCTATTGATTTTCATCAGCAATTTACACTGGAGAAAGATTATAATGGAGAACATGGAAGGCCGTGAATTATTCAGACTATTGGAATTCATAGAGTAGTACTATTGACAGATTTTGCGACAGCTGTTGTTTAATATTTACATGTTTTCATCCTCTTGTCTGCTTTGATGATAATAAACATGATACAATGTTAGAGCGATTCATGTTTTGTGTGTGATTATTAGCTCGAATATAGTTATATAATAACTGTTCCATAGGTAAATCTATCCTTCACATTCAGGTCAGATGTCTGTCCAAGTTGGAGTCGCATCTTCATTAATTTCATGATACCAACCAATTTTTCTTTTTAATGGAAAATCATACAGACATTGCTTGGAATGTGATCATGACAATCACCTTGTTTTGGATGCAAGAACACATAACTCTGTCATTGAATTTTACAAACTTACCCTCCTTTTTCAACTTTGTTCAAGTTTTCCAAACCTTGTCACTGAACATTTTGAGATAAATGCTTTGGATCTAAGAATACTGGTTCAAGACTATCACTCAAAATTGTAAGCAACAGAATAACACTGTCATGATTTTTTTAACAAAATTATGCCCCTTTCTATTGGGCTCAAGTTTTCAAACGACAGTTTTTTTAATTAATAACACTTGTAAGCCAGTTTAAGTATTAAGCTGTCTTATGGGCAGCTGTTGCTGTATCTACTGTATAGATAATTGTAGAGTACTTACAAGTACAGTTTTCATTGTTTAAAGTTTATGTTTCAGATCGTTAATTGTTTTCCTTAAGTGCCTTATGATTAATCTAACGCCTGTAAACCACTTGGGATTTCATACAAACACACAGAATTTTAAGTGATTGTAAAGTATTGTTCAAGCATGTGTATTTCAACATTGTAAATTTTTCCCATAATGAGGATAATACTATTGCTAACTTTTGACACAAACAATATTTATCTACCAATGATAAATAGATAAAAGTTTGATATTAATAACCTCTACAGATAACATCTGATATAAAAATCTGATAAAATATGTTTTGAGATGACCCCCAAGGAAAAAAACCACAAAGCGGTTAGATGGTATAGTTTCCCCGTCAGTTTTACGATCTGTACAGCTGTCACTAGTTAAAGTAAGAGGTTTTTCAATGTGAAGAAAGCCTTCCTTTGTAAAAGCTGTAATCCAGCTTTAGAAATGCATTGGAAAACTTAATTTGGTTTTATTGTGATTCAACATTTCTATTTGTGAAAGAAAGGATTTTAAAAGACTTATGTTTAAACTTGTAATATTTGGTTTTGTTTGACTTGGCATTAATAAGCGTAGAAGTAAGTAAAATGTTTTTTTCTGTATGTATATATTTATTTATATATAGATTTCTGGTTGGATTAAAGTTTGTACAAAGTTTAAGTTGTTTGATAGTGTAGTGACAAGTAAATTATTTGACGTGGACTTTAATGATTTTGAATACACTGACTTATGAGATCTCCGCTTTTTAAATTGTAACATGTTGACTGATATTGATAATGGGATTAAACTAACATTGAATGAACAAGGGGTGCAGTTCTGTACAGAAAGTTGTGAATAATTGCTTTAACAGTACCTTGAACAAAATCATTGAGTCAACTTTAGTGTTGATAAGCATGGGACATTTTCTATGAAGATAAATTTTTTGTTTACTTTGAAATAAAACCATGCAAGGGGACCATTAAATTAGGAAACCAGCAAGTCAGGAAAGACAGTTAAGCAATTTATAGGGTTAATTATAGGTGAAATAGTGTTGCGGATAAGTTTTATGCAAAGCGGATTAAGTTACCATTTGTCAAAGGCCGTCAGAAATAATTACAAAGTAAATATTCGTCTTTCTTTGCATGGCTGACTTGTTTTGAAGATTGAGAATCCAATTACAAGACGAAATGTAAATATATTCTTTACAATGATCAATTTCAATGGGGGAATTACATTACGCCTTTGACAGGTAAATAGCAGTAGTAGTTTGAGGTTTTTATTGCATATATTTTCATGTTTTGTACTCTTTGCTTTTATGTTACAGGTCACGCTTAGTAATTTTGTTTTAAGTATTGAACAAATGCACTTTACTGCTAAAATAAACCCCCAGACTTGGTGAACGTAGAAAAATATCTGAAATGGCGGTAGTTTCAAGTGCATTAGATATGTCTGTTAAATGGAAAACATTTTTTATCAGTGGTTAAGAGCAACATTGTGGTTAAATGGAAGGGTTTTTTAATTTGAGCATGAAAGGGGAGATAAAGCAGGAAGTTTTCATTTATTACATAAAATGGTTTAAGGCAGTAACCTATTGACTGTTATAAATTATTAAGATTGTATTGATAACCATTCATGAAGAAACATTTAATCAGATCTGAGAGATAATTTTTTTTTGGGATCACTATGCTTCAGTAATGCTTATTCATCTAATTTTAGTATGAAAACTTAATATTTTGATAAGATATAAATAAAGACAGTGGACATAGGGATTGAAATGGGTGAGAGGAAAAAATAGTGTTAGGACAGGAAAAAGAAATACATGTATAAAATGTTATTCTCATTCAAGCTTGCATTTGTTTAAAAATTGAATTTTTGCTATGAATGAAGAAAAAGGCTTCATAGTTGACAGAGAATGACAAATAATAAACAAGTTTCAAAGAAAAGTACTGATTCTTTCTGGTAATAAGGTTTCAGGTGTGTCAAAAGTTTGTTATGTATTTCAGTAACCCTTCCCATTTATGACTTGTTTAAGATAAGAGAAACTTTCCTTGAAATGTTGGCACATCACATGGTTAGCACAGCCTCCATAGTTGGTGCACCATAATATTGACTGGGTTGTGAGAATCACTGGAATGGAGCCAGTAATGTCATAAACAGTAGGCAAGATTCCTGGAAATCAGTGAGCCTCTCAAGTGCACCTGCCAAACCGATTAGGTCTGCCAGAAAAACATGGCACAGTGACAACTTAAACATCACCATGTCTACCTTAACACCCATGAATTGTTTTCCTTTTTTTACAAGGTCGTTTCACCACAAAATGCTATGATTTGGTTTTACATTTTTATAAATAGAGTTTAGATTAAAATTATATTATAATGGAAAGTCAGTTGGATAAATAAAAAAGAATGTTTTGAAAACAAAATGTAAGTCAGAATAATTTGGTAACCAAGGATAACATAAAGCAAGTTGTAGAACAACATTGGCCTTGATCTGATTTGCTTTGTTTCTCACAACAGTGATGCCATATGTTACAATAGAAACAAAATGTTTATGGTAATCAAAGAATGCAATATGATTTAAGATGGAATGTTGGTAAAAGTCTTTTAGTACAAGTAATTACATAGATTGAACAGATATATGATCAGCATACAGGGTTTATTTCTGTATTTAATGAGAGCTTAGAGGATATAAATGTTCAGAATAGTAATAAGCTGATAAAATCTATGGCGAAAATGAAGTTGAAAGTAAGGTGTTTTCTTGTAACTCGGCCTTTTAATAACATTGTACCTTGGCAAATGTTGGGTACAAAACACAAGAAGTTTTCAGTGCCACTCAAATCCTGATAAATTCTACAAGCATGTAAATACCAGCAGACAGGTGGAAATTTTACTTTATATAATACATGGTGAATTGTCTCTTGTTTTTTTCTGCTGTGTTTTTTTTTTCTGTTGATTTATTGTAAACACTTGAGAGTTGTTAATTTAAGTATCGATTGCAATCATTTCTAGTACTAGTAGCTATTGTTACAAAAAACCATTGGTGAGAAGTTCATGAAGATGTATCGTTTTGATAAACATATTTTGACTAAAGACGCACAGCTTTCATTTCACCACTTAAGGTGGGGGTTTGGGGATATTGTAATGGGGCACCAAGACTGCTGTATCAGTTGCAGAAATTTATAACTTCACTCCTTTGTTTACTGTCATTTATCATGTTTTTTATGTTGTTTCAGGAGCGGATAAGACAAGTTTGAAGCAGAAATCAACAAATTCCAAAGACAGGAAAAGGAAAGTTGAGGCGCAAATAGTGTCTGAAAACTTGACCTCTAAAAAGAAAACAAAACCACAAACTCCTACTAAAACTGATTGTGTCAATACTCAGGTTTCTAACTCTGATTCTAATCAACCTGTCCGGGTTTCTCCAAGAAACACCCCGGCTAAGGAACGAATACGACCTCAAAGAAATCGTGAACGTGACAAGGAAAGTGAAGATAGTGAAGAAAAAAGTGTAAATATTAAAAATAAAGATTCTGCAAAAGAAACTAGTGAAGAGAAGTCGGACAGTGAAAGTTTACCAAGTAAACAACCCAGAACACCTGTAAGATCACGACAGAGAAAGGACGATAAAGTAGAATTACCTTCTTTACGAAGAACTGATTCACCTAGAAATCGTGTTGAGTCTCCGAAGGGTACAAGTAATTCTCCTAGGAGACGGTCCTCAAGTAGGACACCAGCGGAAACAGAAGCAGAATCTGTGATTAAGTCTAATTCAGGGAGCAGTAAAAAAGACAAGAAAACTGAAAAAAGTGATAAGAAGACGAACAGCAGTGCCAAAACAGAAAAAGGTGATTTAAAAAGTGATTTAAATACTACTAAGCCTGTTAATGAAAACAACCCAAGCTCAATTAAAGCAAAACAAAGTGATAGTGTGGATAGGGAAAAAGAAAGTAAGGATTTAGTTGAAGAGAAAGTCAAAGAAATTAAAAGTGCTTTGAAAAAGAAAGAAAAAGAATCAGGGAATGCTTTATCTGGGGAATTAAAGGAAAGAAAGTCCCCACGAACAGCATGTCACGAAAAAGAAGTTAAACGTAAGGAGAAAAAGAAAGACAATGAAAATTCTCAGGTAAAAACCACAGACTCCAAAAGGAGAGTAGATGCGGAACAAGGTAACTGCATCGAAAAGGAAAAGACTTCTTTAAATGAATCAGGGGATAATATGCACTATATAAAAAAGAAACAATCATTACTTGCAGGGGGTGCTTCATCAGGAACACCTCAGAATAGTGGAATTCCAACAAGCATTGACTTTAATCAATCTGTAACTGACCAGATTGCTCGTGCAGGGAAACTTTCTTCCTTAAACGGTGACGATAAAGGTTCTGTACCAAGCACATTATCTTCACCAGTTTCTGATCGTGAATGTGAAAATCAGTCAATACCCAGGGATAACAGACATAGTGTAGGCTCTCTCAATAGCAGTTTACATAATACAAACACAAATTCCAGTTGGTCTCAGGACGAACGATGTTTGTCACGGAACAGTGACAGTCGTTGCAGTTCGGGACTGAGTGGAGATGAACTTCATCGTCCTTCTTCTCGTGTTGATGATATAAAAAGTTCAAAAAGTAGTACTGCTTCAAGTCCATTAATTGTTGACAAGAGTGAACCAGTGCAAATATATAGGGACCCAGAATTGATGAGCAAAAATCCAGTGCGGAGTAATGTGCCAAGTATGCATAATCCTCACAAATCATATCCGCAGGTCCACAATCCTATACCAACGCAAGTTTCTCGACCTGCTAGTGTAGGAATGACTTCATCAACACCATTATCAAGTGCAATGGAGCGAACTTCTAGGACTCCAGTCATACCCTCAGTGGCATATCCATCGCCACTTCAAATGGGTCCTTCAATACCTGGAGCATCACTGTCTAGCTTGCTTCCACCAGGTTTACATCAGTTGGACCCAGCCACTTTGGCAATACATCAGCAGATTGCTGCAGTACAGCAGCAGCAGCTTGCAGCATTAGCTGCCTCAGAGCAATATCGTAATGCATTATCTATCTATCCTCCTCCAAGAGGATCTATGAACAAATCGCAGCTTGAACATTTATGGCAACAGAAATACCCATCTGTGCCAGTACCGCCACCTTGGCTTCTTGCCAAACACCAGGATGACCTTGTGCGGGAAGCTCGATTAATTCATGAGCAGCAGGAACAACATTTAGTTGAACGTGAGCGCCTTGAGCGAATAGAGAGGGAAAGAGAAAGAGACATACGAGAACAACGCGAAAGAAAAGAGAGGGAAAGAAGAGAGCGTGAACGGATGGAGAAAGAAAGGCTAGACAGGTAGGACTTTTCCATATTTTTTTTATATCATTCAGAACAAAGGTTTTCGAGCTGTTCCCATGAATGTTTTAATGATTTATTAGCTTCATTAAATTTCAGAGAAGGAAATAAATGCTTGAGATTTACAGCTTTTGAAAGGACTGTACTGCATTAATGGTTTTTATGTAAACGACATACATATAAAGAAAAGAATCTGTTACATACAAGATAAATTATTCATCATTTTATAAGTACACTTAAACTGGATCAACTATGGTGAAGGTAGAGATATAAAGATAAAGCATACCCACTCACAAGTGTTTACAAAAAAAAAAAGTTGAAAACTAGATCAACTGAGAGTAATAAACACATGCAATATAACCATGCAGTATAACAGATGAAGTACTATTGTACAAACTACCTTTAACAATTTAGTTGGTCTCTTATCAAGTATCCATGTCTGCTGTTATCTGGCATAAGATTCATCATGACTGGGAAATCAATGGGAGGCCTCCTATTTATTTCTCCTGAATAAGACCTTCATTATGCCAACGACCTTCACCTTAGCTTTATTGATTTGAATAGTCTCCGCCATCTTAGTATTTAGAGCTTGCATGACGCTTTGAAATATTCAATATTATGCTACATTCTTTGCAAATATTCTGAGATTTTTTTATTTCATTGGAGTGTATATAAATAGTTATGGAATTATTTTGAGGTAAAAAGTTTTTTATATCTATATTTTTTGTGGGGTATAAAAAACTATATTTTATCAAGTAGTTTTTCCTGTGGCATGTAGATTGTTAGGGTAATGTTACGCATTTATGACTCATATTTTGCTGATTTGCATTCTTGATGTTTAAATGGGGATAAAAATATAGAAAAGGAAGCCATACATCAACTATTTTACAACCGTCTCTTGTATTTTGTTGTTTAAACTTTGTCTTTATTCAGTCAAACTTTTGGAACAAAGAAGTTTAATAGCTATAAAGGGCTGAGAGGCCCTCATGAAGGGGTAACATTAATACTGGCGGGATATTTTATCTCGGCTCAGCCTTTGTTATGCTCTGGTAGCTGTTGTGAATAAAAGTTCTCTTGAGGCATGATGGGCTGGGTGAATAATATTGTAGACATACATCTTGATTTTGGTAGTTTAAAGGATTGGGGTAAAAGGCAGAAGGTGTATAGGGGTCAGTATGGTGTTGGGAGGAGTATTACAGGTGCATTATGTAATTTTCTGTCATTTTAAAGGCTTTAACCTGAAGGGGGCTAAGAGTGGGGGAAATTATTATACTTGAAAGAGGGTTGGTATAAGTTGGTATGTTTGTTTATTGTTACAATATTTTTCATTTTATTTTTCATTTTATAGTTAATAATCAAAAAAAGCTTTTTTGCATGACTTTCTTGCTTTTGTGTATCAATTTTTTTAAATTTTGTTTAGTGAAGAGTAATGAATGTGTTAGACTGTATATGTGGCATACTATCATAGTGACTAATGGATAGCAACTGGCTTGTAACCTTTGCCCTGTAGTTGTTACTTAACTAACAGAAAAGTTGGTCAAGTTGAGATGTAGGTCACATTGAGTGATATCATGTGAAATTGTACATACATGTACGATGAATACAGTGCACTCTATCAATGTTAGGGAGTGCAAACAAGACTTGAGGAGTGTCACCTACCTTTGAAAGCTTCATCTTGTTTCATAGAAATTATAAAATTAATATCTTAAGTAGTCATAAAGTATAATTCTGTACTGGCGGGCCACAGGGTTAAAAATACAGCCCCCCCGCCCCCTTCCTCCAATCAGACAGATGTGAAGGTTTTAATGATTTTTCTTTGGTTTTGTGATTTGAATGGCAATGTTATGGCTGTTCAGCATACATGGGAACTTTTGTTTTCTATGTTAATTACATTGTATCAAATTTATTAATTCAGATTTTACATCGGTTAATGCATGGTGGATAATTACTCTCGAAAGTCTAATGCATCCCCCACAAAACACAATAGACATTTTATCGTGACAGGTAATCTTAGCCTGCTCCTGGTCATAAATCACAGGTTTATGTCTTGTTTGACATGTCTTCACCTACATGAGATACCATTTGTCATAATATATGTCAAAATCATGTACACATGTACTTACACACAGAGGAGAAACACTTCAGTACACCTGAATATAATCTCTAAACTAGGTCAAATACATGAAACTCTCTTACCCAGAAATTTACACTATTGAGAAGAAAAAAACTGATAAAATCCTGCTATAGAAATCCTTCATGCAACAATGGTTACACATAATATCCTCTGTATGTTGAGATTTAGCTTGTATTTATGTATACATGTAGTTAAATCACTGGTGTAATTTGGGGAATTTTTGCATCACATTTTTGACTTTGACTAGGTTAATGGAGGCACTTGTTGTTGTAAATTATGTTGATAATGAATATTAAATGAAACAGTTTATATGAGTAGGTTATGTATTAGAAATAGTAAAGGGGTTTTTATTTTATGGATTTATTTGCTGTTTTTCTGCAGGGAGCGTCGTGAAAGGGAGAAAGTCGAACAAGAGCGAGCAGAACGTGAACGTTTAGAGAGGGAGAAACAGGAGAAGGACCGATTAGAGCGAGAACACCGAGAACGTCTGGAGCGTGAACGACGTATCTTGAAGGAATCCGTGGACTCGCACGCGGCCGTTGATCAACACTTCTCCGAGTCGCTCAGACTTGCCAGTCAGAGGGTGAGCATTATCTTCTTCATACATGTTACCTCAGAGTTAACCCTCATCTATATTGGTGATCACCATTACAGCCGTCCAGTTTCATTCATTCGTCTATTGTCAATACTTTTTATAAAATTTGCAATTTTATTCTTAATGCTTTAATTGTATCAACAGTTTTGAAGGTATGGCCATTTGTGAATGGTGATCATCGATAGTAAGGTTTCTTACTCTTAGTGCAGGTCTGTCGATACATTTGCTATGATTAATGTATGGGGAAGTTTTGAAGCATGATTGGACAGTGTCATATTATGCAACTAATATCAGTGTTAAGCACAATGACTTGCTAACACAAATCAAGTATTAATGGAATCTTGCTATTTGATAAGGTGTTTTTTCCCCCCTGACATTTGAGAAATAGTAATTAATTTTGATCCACACATTCAGCTTACAAACATTAAGCTTTTAAGCTGTTTTAGTAAATCAATAGCTCAGTGTCATGTTCTTGTATTATAAAAGGGAGAAATTATATCAGTTATTTAATTGATTTAAAATTGTATTAATATATAATAGTCGTGTATGTAAATGAAATATTGAAATAGTTCAAAACTAATCTTTCATTTTTATTATCCTTTTTTTTTTTTTGGTGAGAAATTGTTGTAATTGACATTGTTGACATTGCATTGCACAATTATTAGATAATTGACAAAAATGTTTTTAACAGTTTCAAACCAATGCTTAGATTGACCAAAATTTGCCGTAGAAAAAAAATGAAATTGGATAAGTTTATAATGGTGTTTTAATGGTAACATGCTTATTCTAAGAAACTGAAGCTGTTTTTGTAGTAAATATCTAAATTTAAATGAAAAAAAATTGTGATAAAAGGGAGAAAAAGAGGAATGAAATGTATAGCCTATAGGCCTAATGTATAGTAACAGAAATTCTTTTTCTCATTTATTGTTAAGAACTGGAAGAAGCCCCCAAATCACAACTCAACCATGGATGGTTACCAATATGCTAATGCAAACTACCGTCCAAAATACATGGTAATAACTCCGTCTTCTTTTTTTTGTCTTTCAACATTGTCATTATTTCCCCTACTGTTTTTATTGCCTTATATATACATGTATGTTATTAGTTTTTTGTATATAACTTTGCCGTTGTTGTTGGCAGTGAAACCAATGTACATATATTTTTAGAAAAATAATTATATTTATGGTAAAAAGAGAATATCAATCAGTACCTCACTATAGTTTTCTCCGTTACTATGCATTTAGATAAAATAAATAAGATAAATAATTGTTTTAAATTGAACCTTTTTACATTACAATGAGATTTTCGAAGAAATTAGACATTGCATGGCCAAGGTCAAGAACTAGGACAAAAAAAATAAGCATGCTTCAGTGATTTGTACACAGTGATGATTCCATTGTCAAATCTTGCTCGGTTAATTTTGAACTTTACAATTCTTTTATGGATTACCACATATTTTATTAAAACTAATAAAGATTTTATTTATTTTTAACTTTTTTTTTAAGTTGGCCATTACTGCTGTGTTACATTTGCTATTTTATAATACTAGTATAGTTTTACTGTGTGAAGTAAAAATCCTTGACAATATAAAGTTCTGTATTGTATGTGTAGTAAACCACTTTCATATTGTGAGCTCTGATAAATGAATTATTTATTGTGTTCTGGCATGAAACTTGTATGATATAGTGCTAGATAATAGCAGAGGCTGTAACTCTGTTAGTAGAAACAAATGAGTTTCCCTTTTCTTGTGTAATTACTTGACATTTAAGTCCATTGAAATATTTAGGATGTTAGTGGTAATGATGATTCATCTATACCTTCAATATGAGATCAGCTCAGGCCCCAGGTCCTTGTCCTTGCATGCAGTCATGTGATATTCAGTATCTATTCTTCTGGAAAAAAAATCTCCCTTAAAACAATCATGTCAGAATGTCTTCGAATTCCTAGCAGGGTGACTGTCACAAAACACACAAATCCGCCAACTCGGCTCTACAATATTGTAACTTTCTGATTGCTTAATCAGTGCACCAGTGGGATTACCAGCATGCCCATTCCCGGCACAGTAGTGCATAATTCACACACACAAATCATTATGAATCTGATGCTCTCCCTATTGAGCTAAGTGTGTAATAAATGACTAACATTGTGAATTTTGAGTCAATTTTCTAAAGTACAATGTATAAGCCAAAATTTGTCTTAAAAAAAAAGAAATGACTGAAAACAATGTTACCCACTTCACAGTTTTTTAAAACTCTTGGGTTTCTGTGTTGGAACTTGTAATGTTTGAAACTTACTTTCTTTTTATGTTTTTGTAACATTGTGCGCATGTTTATAGAATAGTCTCAGATCATTAATGTTGTGTCTGTCTGATGTTAGTGCCGTAGAATACTTGTCTGATTCTATCAGATTTATGAGAATATTTCTCAGTCATACAACTTTGTCAATTCTGTGTTTGTGATTTATGGCAGGCTTTAGTTTCACACTTCCTCTAATTGGGTTACATTTAAACGAGTCAGACAAAAGACAAATTGACATTTTCTCTGTCCCCCACTCCCCCTTTTCTGCCACTTCTGTCTCCGTTGCTATGGAGACATCACAGAGACTGCTACTGCTGTAACTAGGCTTCTGGATTCATTTTGTTGGTGACATTTAATCAATCAACAAGAGCACTAGAAAACGAGATTGTAAAAATTGATCAGAAGGGTTAATGGTCGGCTTGCATGCTGTGCAGTGAAATTACTCCTGCTACCTTTATATGGAAGATAATTATGGACCATAATGTTGATGCGTTAGTAAATTAGTAATAACAAGCAGGAAAATGTTTGTTATTCTCTTATTTTTAATGAAGGAAATGACATTGAATGTTTTACCTCGCTACTTAACAACTGACGATGACATAAAAGTGATAAGATTGATGTCTCTCTGTGTGTTTTGTCATGTTGTTTAAATACATCACAATGATTACAACAAGTATTTTTACATAGTACCTTAATCAATAAATGTCAAAGTGTTTGTCTTAAACATGCAGCTCAAAAACCTCTTGGCCCTTCCCAATTTCATCAACCTTGTATACTAAAATGCCTCAAGCCAGCACCCCCACTCACCCTGACACCATGATCGGATGCATGTACAAATCAATGTCTTTATTTTATTATGGCGCCAGCTGCCAAGTCAATACTGATTTTAATTGACACTCTTATTGTCAAGTTTGAAACATATCGCATGCCTCTACCCTATGAATATTTATGTAACTGACATACATGATAAAATGTTTGCTGATGCATTAATTATGAACTGAATTTTATTTATATGTAATTGATCTTGTCTTAACTGATAATAATGATATCAGGCTCATCAAAACTTCACTTTAATATTCATATCTAATTATATCAATTAATGAATGTGATATATCAATTTATTTATGTGAGAGGAAATGCTTTCCAGTACTGTTCTACATAATACATATTTAAATGTTGAAAATATGTTTCTAATTATAGCAATAAATATGTCAGAGGAAATACTTTTAAAGTACAAATAACCAGATTGTGCTTGTTTGAAATGAGGCAACTAATTTTGCCAATTTGTTTTTTTGTTGACAAGCTATTTACAAGGAAGACTAAGATACTTATACCCCCTTACCCAGAAATAACACAATAATTATATCTCATTTTTAGCTCGACTTTTCTATGAAAAGGGGAGCTATCCTACTCGCCCCGGCGTCGGCGTTGGCGTCGGCGTTGGCGTCACACCTTGGTTAAGTTTTTCGTACCACCCCACTTTATTTCAGAAGTATTACAAGTATGGCTTTGAAACTTACCATACTTGTTCACCATCATAACCTCCATCTACAGACAAGAGTACATAACTCTGTCAAGGTTTTTGACAGAATTATGGCCCTTTTTTGACTTAGAAAGTGTATTGAGCTTGGTTAAGTTTTTTGTACCACCTCACTTTATTTCAAAACCATTGGAGGTATTGCTTTGAAACTGACCATACTTGTTTACCATCACGACCTTCATCAACAGACAAGAGGACATAACTCTGTCAAGGTTTTTGACAGAATTATGCCCCTTTTTGACTTAGAAAATACATTGAATATGGGTAAAATTCCACTTATTGCCTTAACCCTTTGAGATATTTGCTTTGAAAACTTTTAAATGCTATTTCAACATCATTACCTTACAGTAAATGTGTATGTGCTAATGTCATTTTTGCCCTGAATTTTTTTCCCTCACTTTTTTCAATGAAAGTGTGCCTGGTTTGGATCAGTATGTATAGAAAGATATGTTTATAAGGTGTTTTGTTAATAAACTGTCAAAACAAATCATATGGAGAAAAAGCTCTACATTGACATTCAAAGTTGTTTTTTGTGTAAACTTTAATAATAAATGTGAAAAAAGTTGCTTTAACAGACATGAGTCTGCTTATTTTTTTGTGTGAACATGTTTAAGTTGACATATTGTATTGTTATTCATACATAATGACCAAATTCTACTTTTGAATATGATTATATGTCTATGTCTATGTTTTGAACTACTAGTACTAGAGAATTTACGTATTTTAATATGAAATCGGTTAATCAATTTACTGGTAGCTATTGATAAGATAGGATGGGTTAGTCTATTTTCACAAATTTTGCAGAGTTGATATTGGGATGCGGCATGGTAATAAGCCATACAGACATGGCTGTTTTAGCATATACTGTATAACTAATTATATGGCTGCCTACATACAGTCTTTATTGAATTAGTTTGCTTTTTCAGTGAATCTGTTAATATGTTTACATTTGAATTGTTGATTTTATTTTTTTGTAACATTGTAATTATGTCATTTATATTGTGTGTTTATACATTGTATATCATATCCTCCTTGTTCCCTGAAATAAATAAAAATTCATTGGGTAAAGGTAATACTGAAATGAAGGAATTGTGTACAGAAAACCACATTTCTTAACAAAAAAGAGATTTTTTTGTATCTTTTTTATTTTTTGAGATTTGTTTGAAATTATTTTTATATACATCTTCCCTGTCTAGACTATGGTTCCTATTTTGTTAAATGTTAAAGTCATTTTGAGGTTGTGGTATAAATTTTTTTATTAATGTTGTTAATGGACAGCCATGACATTGGTCAATGTCGGGATATTCTTAGTATTAGCTACATAAATGTCAAAAGGGAAAAAATGAGCTGTATGATATTTACTCAAATTTATAATTACAATTTCGTGATTTGTTCAAATTGAAAATAACCCAGACAAATAATGGTAACATATTGTTGATTATATCTAACTGCATCTTAAAAAATAGAAAAAAAACGAACAAACAGAGGAAGTATAATTTAAAAGGGCAACAGGATTTCTCTTTGATGTTTAATGTAGTTTTTCCTGTGTGTTTTTCAGGCTGCTCAGACAGGCATGTGGCCCCAGCCTTCAATCACACTGGGTACTGGTAAACCCAAACCCGAGTCTCAGCACCCTTCATCGAAGATGGGCGAAATCAAACCAGAAGAAAAGATTAAACAGGTAGATTACATTAATTCTCATCTGAATATGAAACAATTTAGCAAAAAAAGAGTTTTTTATTTCCACCTACTCCTCTCTGGTTTGAATACTGCTAGAGACCTGGGATTTCACTCATGTAAGAAAGATGCACATCCGTGGTTCTACCTAAAATATTTTTATTAAAAACCCGGTCTAAAATGTGTCCACAGGGTTTTGAGATGATAATGACGACCATAAATGTTTAAACTTGATAATTTATTCATACAGGAATAATTTACTTTTTGTTTGTCCAGACAACTTGATACAGTCTGTCACATTATGTCTAGTTAAGAAACCTTCTCACCTCTATAACTTATCATCAAAAAAAAAATACAACAAAGTTTGCCCTTTTGACTTCTCTGTTGTTAATGAATAGTCATTGTCTGTCATATGACATACTTTTTAGTAAATTTACGATTTTGTGTGTAAAGCTTAGCTGCAGATTAATCACTAGTCGTGAGAATTAATCTATAAAGACTGTTACCATTGTAAAAAGCCTTGGGGCGCCGAGTTGAAAACATTCCGGTATGTGACCATATCCCTGTTAGAGTCAATGCTTGATATTTCTCGATGTTCAGATTAATGTAGGTCATGCAGAGAAGAAAGGAAACTGTAGCGGGAATCAATCATATTGCCGTAATGATATTGTAATGATTTTTGCCTTTTTTCAAGATAGATTATTGGAGAATTGTCTGCTAGGCTAATGTATCTTCAGAATTCCTTTTATAATATGGTGACAGGTTTGTGACAGATGATAATGTGTATTGATTGGCCAGGCTTATTTAATTAGTAATCAAACATATTACCGTGTATTGATTTAGCTTAATAAAGGTGTGCATTATGGCTTCCGTCATTATATCGATCACATCAAAGGGACGAATATACAGTAATTTACATGTAGCAATTGGTGCAGCAATGTTGTCTTAGGTATGTTATGAATAATAAACAAGCGTGTGGGCTGTTTGTTTACTCAGCACTTTTTTCCCCTCGGCTGGTTTGTCACATTAATGTATCAGTTTCACTGAAATAGATACAGTTGTATGTTTATAGGAGAGGGGGAGAGCTGCAATGTCAAGCTTATTTAATTTTAACGTTTTATTGATCTGTAGAAACGAATTTGGTCCACTTGTTCTCCATGAATCAATATTCAGGAATGGCAGTCCGTGATTTAATGAGTTGAATTGATAGAACTAGGATGATTGATTAATCAACTTCATAATGATTGGGGAATGGAAATGTAGAGAATGTACTGAGATATTTATCACTATAAATCTGTGACCTTCACCTTAGTGTGATTGAATATTGTAATTTTGTTATAAATAGAGAGTAGTCAATCTATTTTGGTAACGAAAGTTTTAAAGTTCTATAGAGGTGCCAACATATGCCTGAAATGAGATATCTAGGGCATGTTTAGTTTTTTTCCCCATTAAAACTGCTACATCATTTCATCATTTAAACAGTGACAACATTTATATATTAAGTCTGAAGACAAGGAAAATGATCAACTGTATTATCATAGTTATGTTTTATAATGGTTATAATATGGCTTTTATTTTTCAGGAACAGTTACGGGAGACAGATTTCCGATATGCTGAAATGATGCGTAAACATCAAGAGTTAATGACACAACAGGAAGAATATATACGCTACCAAAAGATGCTTTCTTCAGGTGATCACAAACCGGACATCAAGCAGGAAATCCGCAAAGAAATGGGATCATCACCTTATGATAGTCACAATTCCATAAAGCGTGAACCTGGCTTGTCAAATGTGAAACAAGAAGTTCAGGCTAATTTTAGTCTTTATGGATACAAGCCTGAGAAATATTCATTCATCACTACAGATCAGCTTCAGTCATATGAACTAGAGAAGAATAAGGGTGATAAAGGTGTGTTAGACTCAAAATTAAATCGTTCCCAATCTCCTCGTAAAAAGGACTTGTCTGTTCCCCCGCCTTTGATTAAAGACTCGAAACCATACAGTTCTGTGATAGTGGAAAACAAAACGAAAGAAGGGGGTGTGAAATCTTCGAGTCCTCAGTACACAAGTCATATGTCACCACATCACCAGCCTAAACCTGCCCACACTCCGGAACGGCCTCATTCAAGTTCCTCAAGTCCCGGTTCACATGGAATGAATCCAATGACTGCGCATTCACAACAACTTGCCGCACTTCGGGCAGACGCAGCAAGGCAAGGTACATCTAGATCTCAAAGTCCGTTGAGAATTGCTAGTCCTCAGCAACTTTCAGCAGCTGTCATGGAGCCTATGGACTACAGATGTAGCCCAAATGTAACCAAAACAAGAGGAAGTCCAGGATCAAACCCGGGCTCTCATCCATCAAGTGTTAATTCATCAGGATCTTATTCTCCTGCTATAGCTCAACCACCAGTGTCATTACCTCACTCTTCAGTTCCATACACATACAGTTTAATTCAACAAGGACTTGTCCCAAACCCCATTTATTCTAACAATTCCAATGGAAAGGGTGGCGATTCTCAAAGAACTGTTTCGGTAACTGGCACAGCCCAGGTTCCACGAGCCGCCCAATCCTCTCACTCCTCGTATAGAGAACAAATGCAGCAACAAAGTGCAATGGGATCAAAACGTAAAGGTCAGAAAGAAGGGAATGGTCGTAAGAGACAAAAAGGCAGTGAAGTACAGGGTCATAGCCCTACTGCTTCAAGCAATAATAATCCATTAAATTTATCAGTTCCATGTACTACTCCACAAATTGTGTCAAACCAGTCACCTTACACAACAAGTAGTGGTAGCATTCCTGCCTCTGCGATGTCCACAACACAGGCCGGAACGGCTACCACCTCATCGTCACAGGCTATAGTCAAAAATAGATTGCACGGTCTCACTGGGTTTATGGACAGTTTTAAATCATTTGTTGAGAATACCGTGCAGAATGCGTTCATGTCTGATCCAGAACTTGGCAAGCCAAAAGAAGGTCAGATGAAGAAGCCACAGAGCATGGAAAACTTACGAGATCTTCACCAACAACATTTACAACAACAATTAACACACAAACCTCAACCATATAAACCTAAAAGTAGCCTTGAAAGGTCAAGTACGCCAGTCACATCTCAGCCGGGTGCGGCAAATGATGAATCGTCTAATTTATCAAATAGTGGAAATAGTAACTCTGCTATGTCTTACGTTGAAAGCATTAATCGTGTAGCTAACGGACAAATTGACACAGACAGTGATACTTTAAGTGCCCCTAGTCCTCCCCCTCATTTAAAACAAGAAAACACGCCATCACCTCATAAAGCTGCGAAACATCCAAACTTGAAAAAGGCGTGGCTACAGAGACATTCCGACGAAGATAAACAAGAAGCACAACCTCAAGATCGGGTCACAGGACCAGCAGTCGTAGCGGACTCTGGAAATGTTAACCAAAATAACCCGTCTGGTGAGGTTGAAAAAGACAAGGAAGTGAAAAACTGTTACGTAAATTGTTCTTACATATCTCCTGGTAAAGATGGAAGTAAATCGCCCATTAGTGCTATTCTGCCAAATGGAAATTTGGAAAAATCCGAAACAAATGACAGTTCCACAACGTCTGCATCTGAAACAGAAACACAGGTTAGCATACTAATTTCTTTAACCACTTTTTAAGATAGAGAAGATAATATCAAGTGCTCTTGATTGTTTTGACCTTTTTGTTTGTATAAAAATGCAGTTACGCATAATGCTTGAATAATTAATGTCCCTCTTTATACATTCTCTTTTATGTTAAAATCATGTTCTTTGATGTTTCATGTTCTGAGAGCTGACATATACATTAATCTTGTATTTGTATGTACAACACTTGTAAATATCAGTTCATTCAAATCTGTTCTATAAATAGTTCCAGCATTTTTGATATGACAGAAGAATGCAGTTATTGTTCTACAGGAAAAACATAAGTGCATAAAAATGTTCAATCACCATCTCATTATTGTAATCATGCATTTGTGTCATGCATAATATTATGTTGTTTTCAAATGAAGTAAGAAACAGAAATGGTGCCTGTATTAATAAATGTTCTTGTTCTGTGACATAAGTTTAGATTTATTTTTGTTTGTTTTTGGTTATAGGCAACAGACAGCAATTCAAGTAACCCTAAAAAACGAGTTAAGAATAAGAAAGAGCGAAATATTAATCCTAAGAAACCAAGAATAGATTCCGATGAAAATTCGTCAACAAGCACCACGGGTCAAACCAAAAAGAAAGGAAACAGACGGGGCAAGGAATCTAAAACAAAGGTAGAAATATTTCTGAAAATGTTTTTGGAAAAGAAATTCCAATATTTGTTCCTCTTTGAGACCTGAAGATAAAGTTGCATATTGGCGGCCTTACCACGATCTCATTATGTAAATTGCGCTAGTTTTTGCTCGTTTGCAGAGTTGAAAGCATTTGTATATTATTAGCATAACAATTGGATAATTTACATTCAAAATACACTAGAGATTTCATTTGCTTTTCGTTTATTTATCACCTTATAAATAAAATGACCGTATACTTTGTAAAGAAATCAAGCAGATTTGACTGAAGAATTTGAAAAAACATATATGAGCTAGGCCATGACAAAACCAACATAATGGGTTTGCGACCAGCATGGATTCAGACCAGCCTGCGTATCTGCGCAGTCTGATCAGGATCCATGCTGTTTGCTATCAGTTTATCTACTTGTTATAGGGTTTGTAAGTGAACAGCATGGATCCTGATCAGACTGTGCAGATAGAACTAAGTTACAAATGACATTAGCATTCAAATTGTTTAATAGCTGTAAATTAAAAAAAAAAAACCCACAACATATCAGTATGGAATTAAATAGAGGACACATTATAGGCATCTGTCGAAAATGTCATTCAGTATTGTTTATTTTGTATTAACTGTTTTGCACCGAGACATTAGCATATTGATCAAAAGAATATTAAGTAAATCTGAAAATGAAGTATATTCAATAGTAGAACAGATATATGTATATAGAAAATGACAAGACAGCTGTTCATTTATATAGATTTGATGAACCCTTTTATGTTAGGATTATTTGGGAAACAGCTTGCATGTGTTAAAAATACAGTAAATGTTGTTAATGAAGTGAGCAATGAAAAGTTTGTTCAATTTGTCGACCTAATAATTGACGTGTTAGTTAGAAAAAACTGCTGATTAATGCAGATTTGCTTAAATTTTCAATAATAATTACATACCTGTCGCTTGTAAAACTAGAGTTTTGTTGTTTCCCCATAAGTTTAAGATTAAAATTTTTGTAGCAGATTTATGAAAATGTTAGCTATTGCTTGTTGTGCAGTTGTCAAAGGATGATAATGGGATAGGAATATGATTTAAAATTGACCGCTTGAAAACTTTGTTTTATTGGATAGATTATGCCTGTTTATATAACTCAAAAATCATATAGAACAAAGACTAGTTTTATGTAAATTTAAATGACTTGTTAAGAAGTCATATAATTATGTGGTTGCTGGTATGTTAAACCTTTCCAAGAAATATGCAAGATTAAGCAGGTTTTGTGTAAATTTATTATTTATTAGCCTGTTAAATTCAAGTGCGCTAAGAGGAATATAAAAACTAATTTTCATTGGGAATACAAACGTAAATAAACCACATTTTATACTTGAGTTGGAAGCTCAACCGAAACATCAGCAAAGAAGACACTGGGATGAACCCAATAAAATATATGTTTGTACGAAATTGCATGAAGTGGTTTTCTTGTTAGCCGCAAGCACGATTTACATCAGCATGTTCCTACAGAACATCTGGTTTACATTAAAGCAAGCTGGTTTCTATGTTAACACATAAAAACAAACACAGAACCTTCCATAGTTATTGCTGAAAAAAATTATTGCAAAAAGATCTAAAAATGAATAAGTTGGTTTCTTTCCAAGAAAATATAAAATTCCGGGTTGTTGGTTTTTTCCCACTACTGAATTTAATGATAATGGTAGAATAAAATGCAGAAATTTGATGATTTTAGGTAATTAAAGAAATGCCTGTCTGTAAAATCAATAAATGTATAGAAGTAGAAAATAAAACCATAAAATTTTCATATTGCAATATTATTGCATTTTGTTGTATAATTTCATGGTTTATAAAATTCTGAATTGATGCAATTAAATGTTGTCATAGTACAATAAAATCTCACAAACCCCGTGCTATGAGTCATCTGCAGTTAGGGATGACCTTGTCAGTTGTTGTCAGTTGAAATGCTTTTCCAGGAAAATGTTTGCATTTTATTTAATTGTATTCGATGTGAAACAAAAAAGGTCATTTTTTTTGTTTTCTTAAACCAAGAAAAAAAACAACCTGTGTTGTTGCATAATACAAAAAAAGAAAAATCGGAAAAAACAAACAAACTGAATGAATGATTAGGAAGGTTGTATATTGAAAAAGAAAAATCGTAAAAGATTGATTCAGTTTCCTTGACTTAATGTTGTTTGTTTTCCTTCAAGCAAGTGAATTTTTAGGTTTTTATACAAGTTAATAAGATAAAACAGGAGGGAATTCTATCTGTCTTTAAAAAAAGAAAGGAGTTGATGGCTACACTGACATGTTAATTGAATAAAAACTGGGTAAAAAATGAGAGAACTTGTCAGAACGAATGAGTGTTAACCATTCAGTACAAACGGCAGTAAAAGTCTGTTGTCATAAAATGTTACACTGTTTATATAATTATGCAGCATATTCACAATGTATAAAAGTTTTATTAGATTTGATGTTACACACGTTTCCTAGAAATGTTTCTGTCGCCTTTTCTATGAAAATAAACTGGAAAACAACATGATGTATAATTATTATGTTGTACACTCATTTTGTAACTTTTATGTTTCCTGGTGCAAAAAGTCTGTATCAAACAGACAAACTAATACATTTAGAGATATTTTAAGTTAGTATTAAGTAAAGATATTATATCTCTACAATAACATTATCAAATGTTTATACATATATTTTGATATATTTTGCTAGGTTAAGTTACAATATACATGTAGATGAAAAAAGTAGATTAAAGTTATTTTTAGATACATAAAACACTTAAAGCTTATATTGATAAATACTTTGGAAATGTTCCAAAGGCATTGTGCATAGCCTGATATATTAATAGAAATGATAACAGAAATAATTAAACATAAAAAAACCATTAATTTAACATATGATTTATTTAATGTTTTCTTATCAGAAAAAAAGTGTTTTGAGATGTTCCCCCGGTGTATAAATTTGCTTGTATAATGAGGGAACATTATTCAAAATGTCATGTTTTAAGTGTTGCTTCCTGAGCTGTTGACCCTGTCTTATAAATGATACTTGTTATTTGTCTCTGTACATGATCCAGACTACTTGCTAATGTTGTTAAATGACACCATATTAAATATAATAGTATGGGGAAGGTTACTCTGTAATAGTATGGTAGAGGTTTTTCTCACTCACTCCTAAATAAACTACAAAAAAGACATGGGCTGTTAGATCATTCTGTCGTATATATGTCAAGAGTAAGTTTTCAAGCTGTTTGTTGAATAAGATTTATTTTTGTAAACAGTTTTGGGTTTACAGCACCAAGGTTATTCATGGAGGCGTTGGAAATATAAAATATCTATTTATAAATAAGCCAGATGTAAATAAAGCATGGAAAAAAAATACTTGGGTGTTGAATTATAATGTCAGACTGAGACATTTGATGCTGAATTTTGAGATGTATCATTGATAAGAAGTCTGAAATAAGGCACTGAGGGGAACTTGAGGTTTCCTCCTTTATTAATGTTTTTTTTGTGATTTTGAAATTCAGCAAACTTTGTAGGCCTACTAGTTATATGATACAGATTTTGAAATGTAAGACATTACTTGTATAATGTGAAGTGGGTGGTTCTTTTTTTACAGTAAAAAAGAGAGAAGAAATGTTGTGAATAACTAAAAACAGTGTGAGATGATAAAGAGATTTTGAGATATTTCAAACTAAAATGGTATTATTTTTGTATTTTCAGAACAATGCGGATAACATGTCTGAAGAACAGATAAAGAAAATTGTTGAAAACTGCCGAGAATCTGCAAAAGAGAAAGATATCAAGCAGACAGAGGAAGCCTACGATAAGACGTTAGACTCTGAAGATGCTGCGGAACAAAAAACTGAGCAGACAGACATGGAAACAGATGAACCCAATGATGCTGAAAGTAGCAGAAAGTCTGATAAAAAGGAAAAGAAGAGAAACAAGGAGAAGAAAGATAAAAAGAACAAAAAGGAGAAAGAGAAACAACAAGTAAAAGAGACGAAAGAAAAGGAAGTGGAGAAGTCAGATGAAGAAATAGACAATGAACCTGTCTACATCCCTCCTCAATCCATGTTTAAAGACTCTGAAACTAAAGGTGAATATTCTCTAAAATGTATTCTTGGGGGGAGGGGGGAATATTAATTTCCCATTAGGAATGAGCCACATTGTAATTGTCATGCGTTGTTTGATAAAAATGGAACATGTTTTGTCTATGTATAGTACAAGATGTTGAGATTTAAAATTGGCAGAAATTACAGTATAGGTCAGGATAAATATTTTAAGTGATAATTCTCACTATAAAGTGGAAATTGGTATGTTATGCATATTAAAAACAGTATATTTTTAAATTTCAACAGTTCAGCAAAGCACTGTGATCAAAGACTTGGTACGAGTCCCAGACTCTGTCCTCCGCAAGACCTGCGAGCCATTCCTGCAGGATGGATCCTGTAGCGAAGTCACACCAAAACTTATGAAATGTCGAGAATGTAAGATGACTCCTACACAGAGAGGCAAAACTGTTCCAAACATTTTCTGTAGATTCTACGCATTTAGAAGGTAAATACTAAGAAAATTTAATATTGATCAATTTTTGGAAATCGTGTTTTGCTTGATTAGGAGGAAAAGTTTTGTATTGTTTGCTTGTGTCATTAATGTGATGAATTGTCATTGCACTTCAACTAGTTCAGTTGAAGAGTCCCATGCTTCTTAAACCCCCATTTCCTACAGATGGGGGTTTGTTGGGTGGGGGATAAAACAAAGCCATAGTACATGTAGGTCACAAACAAAGTAATGATTTAATTTTACAATTTTTAGGAGATTGCTAATTGCAAAATCCTCCCATCCCAGGTTTTTATTGTAGTAATGAAATTACTTGAAGGAAGTCAGTTTTGTAAAGGTTACTTGTTTTAATGATTCATCCTTGAAACTTGGTGGTTGTAAAACTGGTTACATCTTGTGTTAAATTGTATGAATTTGTCATTTTTCTCGTTAATTTCATCTCCTTAAAGCCATTAGACACTTCTATATTTACTCTGACAATTTTATGAAAACCCATTAAGATGTATTGGCTTACATACACAGTTTTAGGTTAATGATTTAGACGTTGTATTTACCTGAGGGAGTTTGTCATGTACGGCTGATTTTTACGAGGTTATTTTCAATGAGTTGCTTGATTTATATTGTGATAAATGTTTTTTGCCGCAAACAAACTGAATAATTTCATTCTCAAGTGGGCAATTACGTTGATGTTATAACGTAAATGGCTGTGTACTCTGAAACAATTACAACTAGTTCAATTGGTTAGACCTTCAACTATATTATGTTTCAAGGTGACTTTGGAAGGTTTCTTTTGTTTACCCTTAACATGCTTAATTTCTTAAATGGACTTGTCCAGCTCCCATATTTGGAACTGCCCAAGGTGAAAAAAGTGAAGTTGGTTAGCCCTCTTCCAGAAGGTTAAATCATAATTGTTGAAAGGCAATTTGTTGCGATATTTTCAGTCATTTAAATGCATTATTATATTGAGTAATAGAGTAAAGTTATGTCTATGAATAAAGTTATGGTTGTGTTATTTGACTTACTTAAGACACCTCAACTTCAAGATATTTATGGATTGCATCCATCAGTCGTAAATTGCTAATTTTGCTTTCTTTTTAAAGAGTATAAAAAATGCTAAAACATTTTCAAGCATCAAGTAATGATGAATTGTTTATATATATATGTGTTGACTGATATGTTTCAGGTTAAAGTACAGTCAGCGCGGATTTGTTACCATTGATGGATTCTCCGAACTATCGGACGCTGATCAGGATGACATAGACCCTTGGATTCCTAAATCGCCGATCATAGAACCGAAGATCGATGTGGATACGGCACGATTCATTATCCGTCGTCTTGGTGACAAATTCTGTGAATTGATACAGCAAGAAAAAGAGGCTCATGTTTGTGCTGGGGATAATGGTGAGTGTTCTTAATTTTTAATTCAGCTGAATTAATGTAATTGATCTGCCGCCGATTAAAAATATTTCAGTGATTTCAGTATCACATTATAGAAATTGAGCTACCAACAGTATAGAGCCTGATCAGACTGTATGGACGTGTTGGCTGGCCTGGCTCTATATTGGTGGCAAAGGCTTATGTTTTGTTGATAAATCATTGGCAAAGTTAAATTAAATCTTTATAAAATTGGGAAGCTAACAAGAATGGAATTGGTCAAAGGGAGGTAATCACAATTTGTTTATATACTAAATGCTTCAATGTTTTTAGTGTAAGTTTGTTTCCATTGTAAGTTAAAAATATTTTTAATCCTACTAAATATTCAATTGTCTTTAGATAGGATATCCGAGAAATAGACGGTTCAAATAACACATAAGGTTATTCAATATGCAATGGAAAAGTTGCACTGAGCTAATGTTTTAATGTTTGTTTTTTGTTCAGCCAAGATAGCATGGAAGAGGGCTGTGACAGGTGTTCGTGAGATGTGTGACGTTTGTGACACCACTCTGTTCAACATGCACTGGGTGTGTCACAAATGTGGTTTTGTCGTCTGCTTGGACTGTTACAAGGTCAAGGCCAAGGAGGTGGACGAGGACTCTGATTCTGAGGACGTGAAAGGGGATGATGAGGACCAGAGGCAGTGGCTCACGTGCAGCGCTAACAGACAGGCTCATGACGTAGATAAACTGATGTTGACCCAGATTATACCGTCTGATGGTAAATGCTTATATAACAGTGACCTTGTGTTTATCTTTTAATGTTGTCTGTAAACAGGCATTTGTGGTTTAATTCCACAAGTTAATGTTAAAAAGTCACCTTGACCTTAATATTGTGGGCTTGACTCAAAACCAAATAAGATATAACTTTGAAATTTGAACTAGTTATGATCTGTGTTCAAAGACATTATTAATATAAATATTCAATAGCTTTTAATTATATATGATGCGATCTAATGCGTTATTCTCCGATTTCTTTTCCGTTGATATGGCAACAGTTTCTGTAATTTTATACAACATGCAGACAATTACAGGTTTTTGTTGTTGTGTAATTTTGCTTTCTTGTTAGATGTTTATAGCATCTTTGTTAATCGATTTTTGCAAAAGATTTCTCATTAAGATTTTTTTTGTTTTTTCAGCTCTATGGGAAGTAGGTCGAATGGTGCATGAGGTTCGGGACAGGTTCCAGATTTTACGGGCTTGTCAATGTAGTCCTAAAATAACAACAAAGAAAAATGGAATTAAAACTGACTTAATGAATGAAGCAATAAAACAATTATCTCCGAAGAAGAAAATGGTAAATGGTGTTGGCGGTGATGAAAAATCGAAAACAAAAAATGGGAACATTAAAAATGCAGTGTATAATCCAGACAGCACGTCGCCACTTAGTCTTTTGGCTGACGTTGCTTCAATGGACTCTGAGAAAACTCGTGACCGAAGTGAATCTCCGCTGCTGACAAAAAAGAAAGAAGGAAAGAACGGAAAGTCGTACAATCCTATCACTGAGCCAGTATCACCAGGAAGTAGTGAGAAAAAGATGCCCCCAAGTTGTTCAACATTACGCGAATTGCTTACAAAAACTGCTGGAAGTAAAGTGAAAAATAACAATGAGTCCAAAAAGAAATCTAAGAATACTAGTTCACTTAATGACATTATACAAAAAGTTGTTGAGAAGCATATCCCAAAAGAAATTGAAAAAAATGGACCTTTGACCCCTATAGAGGCAGATGAACCTGAAATGAAACTGCTTCATTATAAGCCTCGATTTGGGGCAAGTCATTGTTTAGTGCGTGAAACCCCTATCATAGCCCATAATCTAACAGAGACAAGTGTTCTTTATCCAGATGTACCTCACTCATGGCTCTGTGACGGTCGCTTATTACGACTTCACGATCCACGTCACAAAGGTAATCTGAGAATTTTCATGGAACAGTGGAAGAGAGGCCAGCCGGTTCTGGTGTCTGGTGTAGATAAATATGTGAACGAAGATCTGTGGAAGCCTGCATACTTCACGAAACATTTTGGACAATTTGAGAATGACCTCATCAACTGTAGAACTGGTTGTCTAGTTGTAAATCAACCTATGAAACATTTCTGGGAAGGTTTCAGTTGTATGGAAGGTAAATGTTGTTATATTACCGCTGCTCATTAATTTATGTTTGTTTTAAGGATAGAAAAAAAAAAACAACGGGTGTTAATTAGATTTTAGCATTCATTTTTTAAAACAAGAGAAATTTGTAAGCCTAGTTCTTATAACAGTTGATTAATAAGGTTTAAGGACGATTACCTAACACGATAGCATTATGTCTTGAAGATAAATACATTTATTGTTTCTATGAAAACTTTTTACAAATACCAGTAAGTCAATATCTAGACAGTTATTGAAAACAATTGTGATTTTTTATCAACAGAGCGACTGGTAGATGAAGAAGGCACTCCTATGTTACTAAAATTAAAAGACTGGCCACCAGGTGATGACTTTAGTGACATTCTACCCCAGCAATTCAACGACTTGATGCAGTCTCTACCATTGCCCGAATACACCAAACGTGATGGTCGCCTAAACCTTGTCTCACGTCTCCCAGATTTTCTAGTCAAACCGGACCTCGGACCAAAGATGTACATTGCTTATGGTTAGTAGTTGCATTTATTTTCTACCTTACAAGTTTTCTAATAATGACATAACATATAAAAATAGGCTAAATTTGCTTACAGTAACTTGTCAAATGTAAATAATTTGATACATATAGCATGTTCCTAATTGCCAGGTGTTTGTGTATTTCATAATACTTAACAAACACAAAGTTCTTCATTAAATCAGTGGTTTGTCTTCTGTTACAGGTTCCGCCCAGTATCCAAAGGAAGGTACCACCAACCTTCACCTTGATGTTTCTGACGCTACTAATGTAATGGTCTACGTTGGTTACCTCGAGGACGAGGAAAGAGGTAGAATACCAAAAGATCAGGAGACGAACAAAGCCATTGAAATGGCCCGATGTGACCCAATCACAAAACGTCGTATCCGAGAAGTACGGGAAACTCCTGGAGCACTCTGGCACATCTTTGATGCTGTTGATGCGGACAAAATCCGAGATTTTTTAAATAAGGTAAATTTTACCTCGAGATATAAACAACTTCCAAGCATGTTTTTTGGTAACATTTTATGTTGTAAACCCATTCTTACTGACTGAACATTTATTTTGAATGTCTTTAACAGACATTTCCTTAAAACGTAGTGTTCTGCAAAAGGTTTGATGTTTCACTATTTTAATATACATACATGTATACATATGTTTCTATATATACTCTGAAAAAAACTTAAGAGATGTGGAGTTTGATAGTATTGATTTGAACTGAAAATTTTATTGCTGTCATACATTTATATGTAGAAACAATAATATTATTGGTTTCTTATTTAGGTCGGAAAGGAACGAGGAGAAAAAATTGAACAACACCATGATCCCATCCATGATCAGAGCTGGTACCTAGACGAAGATTTGCGAGATCGATTAGCCAAGGAGTATAACGTGCTTGGCTACACCATACTACAGTGCCTAGGAGACGCCATATTTGTTCCTGCTGGCGCCCCGCATCAAGTACGAAACCTCAATAACTGTATCAAAGTAGCGGAAGACTTTGTTTCTCCGGAAAATGTGCACCATTGCTTTCAGCTTACGCAGGAGTTCAGACATTTGTCGGCAGGACACTCGAATCACGAGGATAAATTACAGATTAAGAACATTGTGTATCACGCTATAAAAGACGCAACAGCTGTGTTAAAGGACGCCAGTCCAGAAGATCTCGAGGACTAAATGTTAATACAAAAAGTTGAATTTGGAACAGTCAATTTTACCATGTGACAGTGTGAATTGTTTTTACTTGTGCTGAAAATTTACGCATAGAAAGTGCTGGATGTTTTTTTTGTAAAAGTGCAGTTTTATTTAACTGTAGAATAAAACGAGACAAAAGGACAAATCACAAGGAATTCAAGGGAGGTTACTATTACATTCCTTGTGATACAAAATTAATGAATTCTTAAATTATCAGTAAGTTGAGACGCGCTTATTAACACCATATGTACGATATTAAATAGCTAAAATAACAACAATTATTTAGTTATAATTGATCTACAAGTATTTATAGACGTAGCGGAGCGGTAGGCTTTGAATAGGAGAGACTTGAATTACAAAGTTGTTGTAAACTTTTCTATTGATCTCAATTACATTTTAATATTAGCATTGTTCTAGTTGTTATTGTTGTTATCACTCATGTAGATATATGGTCACATGATTGGATCATGTGACTTAGTCATGTGGCATGTATGTAACTGGGAACACTTAAAATAGAAACAAGAGCTTGGACTGTGTGTATTACAGCTTCATTTATCTGTTCTGTACACCAAAGCTTCTGGTTTTTTAATCACGGTATTCTTGATTTACCGGTACATATTGTTGAACATGTTGATGTTCAACTGAAAGATAGAATCAGACTTTATTAACATGCTCATGTTATACCTAGTTAAATAGGTCATAATAATTAGTTAAGTGATTAGAATTTCAGATTATTGCCATTTTAATGATTTTTTTTCCCCTTTCCTACTGGTATTGTTTTTGTTATGATATAAACAGGGACTGCTTTTTGTATATGAAAACACATATAGGGCTTGCCATTCATTATTTCAAACATTTTTTCTTCTCTTACAATTTTTGGAGAACCAAGCACATTCAGTCATCCCATTTGAAGCAACCAAACAATTGTTTCATTTTCTGTCTCAAAATGAAATTATCATTTATTTCTTTTTCATGGCGTTACAGATTAGCAGTTAAAAACATTTTAAAAAATGTGTTCAAATATTTTTTTTTGTAATTCACAAGGCCTGTAGGTACAATACTGTAGTCATTGATGTAGTCCGCAGCAGTTTAATATATATATAATTGAAATATTGAATCAATTACCGATAAAGGTAAAAAATTGTGTTGTTTTTGTGTTGAAAGTACTTAACAAATATTGTTGCCGTTTTTTCTTTTATTTAACAGTAGTAGCATAAGTTTTTGTTGCTTCTATCGTGAATCTTTGAACGAAATGACCGTAAATTGTTGTGCGGGGAAATGTGTCAGTAGAAATATTAGATCATATTAATGATTATAAAAATTTTATAATGCTTAAATATGTTAACCACAAGTATGTGGTTAAAATATTGTAAATGTTCCTCTTTTTTTTTTCTTCTCTTTTCGAGAATACTTATGAAATTGTGTAGCGCTATTAAGAAAAATAAAACAGACGTATATTAATGTTTATCATTGTTAATCGTTTATTTTCAGATTGTTTATCATAATGTAGTATTGTTTATCATTAATGTAGTATTTGTTTTATGGCATCTCTTGTCAACACATATGTTACACATATACATTTTGATCTTTGTTAAATGTAAATATGCTATAGAGCTATTTTTATATAAAAACAAATCTAGCATATATCTATTAATATGGCTATTATTGTACTTGTGGGAGCCCAGACTTCCGGGCTTCTGGAAGTCTAGGCTCTCTTATTTGTTCCTATTAAAAACAGATTTCTCAAATATAAAACTTTGTTTCTCGTGTTTTAAAAGTCAAGGAATATCATGGTATGCTCTAAGGGACTTGACATGTTACACATGTCATATTACAAGTACAGTAACAATTGACATTAATCAGCACTGCTCAAGACTAAAGAGTTAAATCCTAGAAAGCAGATTAAACTATGACTTGGCCACCTAGGAAGATGTCTATTTCACAGAACTAGCTCAAAGCAAATGGTAATAAAAAGGTACAAACTAGTGGTTCTACCAAGGCACTTGCTGGTGCTTGAAACATGCAGAGGAGCACTTGTGGATACCCCTTATCCATTTTAAACTAAAATGTACTAATTGACCATCTTGGGATGAATAACCTTGTTATAATGTTTTAGTGAATAGAATTAACCTTTCTAAAAATGGTAATTTGCATCAAGTAAAAGTCGAGCTGTAAAGAAGACGATGATATTATCTATAGTGTGAATTGTATGAAACCTGCCGGAAAGTTTCATTTTAACATTTTTAACAAATAAATGTTGACTTGATTACCTGGTTTTTAAGAAAACATGGGCACAAAATTATTGGTGCAAGAAGATAAAGTATAAGTCACAAAAGCACTGGTGAATGGAAGATGGACAAAGCCCCACACGTCAAAATTTTAAAGAGGGGATGAATTTTAAATGTGTAACCGTGGGGGCCTTAACTACTGGTACTAGAAGTACGAATGTGTCTTTTATTACCAGAACAAACCTGCCTTTGTTTAATACCCAACAACAATTCAAGTGCAAATGTCTTTAATTTTGCTTCATTACGGAGTTGATTATTGTATCTTTGAAATAAAATCGTAGATAATTGTCGGCATTTATACATCTACTTCAACACCTCCCTATTTTAGTTGACCAATTAGCTATATAATACAATTGTCCAGATCACCTTGGAGACATCATACATCTAATATGTACACAGTTGTCAGGCTGGTGATAATAAAGTGTGCATCATACCATATATAGTTTCCCTGAAAAGCTCAATGTAAAGCAAGAGCACCGCTACTCAATATATGTGATCATCCTATGAAGTTTGACAGTTGTAAAACTTTTAACAATATTAGGGTCACTTGATATTGACCTTATGACCCCAATACAGATATTTGATCTTTTATTCAATATAGGCAATCATCCTTTGAAGTTTGAACACTGTAAGCCCAATGGAACTTGTGTTATGCTCCGCAAAGCACAATTTTCAGTGTTAAGGTCATTGTGACCAGAGCTGCATTACTGGTACTGCAGTATGTACTGCAGTGATTTTGCAAGTACTGGTACTGATACTAAATTTGTGACCTTGACCTTTGATCTTATGAGCCTAAAATCAATAGGGGTCATGTATTGGACATGGCTGTTCATCCTATAAAATTTTACAGCTGTAATACCCAAGTTATTGAGCCAAAACCGTTTTCAGTTTTAAGGTAAAAATGACCTTGACTTTGTGACCCAAAAATCAATAGGGGTCTTCTACTCAATATTGACAATCTTCCTATGAAGTTTGAACATTGTGGGCCAAATGGAACTTAAGTTATGCTCCAGGAACTAAATTTTCAGTGTAAAGATCATTGTGATCCTGACCTTTTATGCTTCGGAATCTGTTTTCAGTTTTAAGGTAATAGTGACCTTGACCTTTGACCTGGTGACCCCAAAATCAAGAGGGGTCTTCTACCCAATATGGACAATCATCCTATGAAGTTTGAATAGTGTGGGCCGAATGGAACTTAAGTTATGCTCCGGGAACTGTTTTCAGTTTACAGGTAATAGTGACCTTGACCTTGTGACCACAAAGTCAATAGAGGTCTTCTACCCAATATGAACAATCATCCTATGAAGTTTGATTATTGTGGACCAAATGGAACTTAAGTTATGCTCTGGAAACTGTTTTCAGTTTTAAGGTAATAGTGACCTTGACCTTTGACCTTGTGACCCCAAAATCAATAGGGGTCTTCTACCCAATATGGACAATCATTCTATGAAGTTTGAATATTGTGGGCCAAATGGAACATAAAACTGTTTTCAGTTTAAAGGTAATAGTGACCTTTGACCTTGTGACTCCAAAATCAATAGGGGTCTTCTACCCAATATGGACAATCATCCTATGACGTTTGAATATTGTGGGCCAAATGGAACTTAAGTTATGCTCCGGAAACCAAATTGCTAACGGACGGACGTGCCAACAATTGGGGTTTATGTGCTTTTTCTTTGATCTTTATGTGGCATTTTCCCCATAAACCAGTAAAATTACCACATAAACCAGTCGGTTTATGGGATTTCCTTCTTTTTTTAAGTAAAACTATGGACGGAATGAAGCTCATAGACCATTGGATGTTCGCCCCGACAGACGGACAGGGGATATAACATAATATGCCTGAATTTTTTCCGGGCATATAAAAAAAAGAGCTGGAAGCAGTAATAATGGTGTATATTGAAAGACAAAAAACAACACAAAATATTCTTCCTCCTCATTTAATATTAATGCTTTCTGTGGAAAAAGCAATTTATTAACTTAGCTCTTGCCTGTTTGGATTAAAATGACATTGCCTATGTCACCAGTATACAGCCTTATGATGTTTAATATCCATGCTGTCTCATCAGACTTTTTTCTGTTTGCCAGCTTAACTTAGCATTTTGACACTGACATTTGAGGCTTAACAACCAATGGACAGAGAATCAATTACCAATTAAAGCAGGATTATGGTATCTCTACAAAAGGTATTTTCCATTAACTAAATGTTTTCCTTTTCAGCAATACATTTTCAGCTTAACTGTTTTGACAGAAAGATTCTAGGTACAGCCACAGTCATGTTGTCCATTTAATAGATTGTCTTCATATTTGGACACAACAAACCTTTGGCAAGACCTTAACTAGACTGGCAATGACCCTGACTCACAATTGACCTTGACCTCCAATGTTTAAATTTTACTCAAGCTTTGCCATAACTATGTAATTTATGAATGGTCTTCATTCACAATAATCCTTTGGACAAGATTTAATTAAACTTAACCTTAAGTTGACCTTGACACTTACGGTCAAATTAGTGAGGCCATAACTTTTTTATTTATGGATTTGATTTATACTTGGACAAAAAGAACACTTAATGTGAAAACCCTTATGTTGAACAATTAAACTGTAACCTTGACCTTTAAAACTGCATGCCTCCAGATTTATGCTAATTTTCATGAAATTTTTGAAAAAGTATTTAACAGTAAAATATTGTGAAGTGAACAAAGAAAGAAATTTACACATTGCAAACAGCACTTACAATCGGCACTTACAATCGACGTATATAACTGAGATTTCAAAATATACATAAATACCTCTAACTGCGTTAGTAACGCAGTAGAAATAGTGATTGATACTGAAAAATCAGTTATTAAACGCACATAACATGTAAATAATTAATTTAATATTGAATATTTTTACTTTTGCTAAGATATTAATACATTTTTCTAAAGATTGAATTTCTTGTAATATTTTGGCTCATCTGAAGGCATGCAGCTTTAATTGACCTGGACTTTCAAGGTCATATATGAAATTTTAATTTGTTTGTTACAATAAAGAATAGGTTTTGATGCAGTCCTCTTTACAAAAATATCCTTTCTCTGATGTGTTTGACTTCAGAAATAAGAAAAAAACGTCGAGTGTGGTCCCCACTAGGCAATATCTTTCGTTTTTTTTTTTAATCTGTTTTCTGAATTACTTGGGGTTTTAGCAGAACAGTAACAAAGCAAATTGGGTTTATCTTATGTTTATTATCAATTAACAAATATAGCTAGTAATGACAGTAATACAGTTATTTATTGTGAATGGAAACATGCTTTCAAGACACAAAGGTATAAACATATGAAAAGCATTCATAAAATTTGTGAACTTAACTTCAATGAGAGAAGTATGTTTTCATATTGTGACACAATTAACTTACGTTTTTTTATAATCATAAATTTTTCATGTTGCTGTGAAAGTTGGAATGAATATAGATTTCAATAATTCTATATTAACCATGTTAACTAACCAAGAAAAATAAACACTAACATTTACCCTGCTGAATTTCTTCCAAGGATTTGTCAAGCTTTTAGGTTTTGTTTCTTTGTTTGGTTGGATTTATGTTTGTTTGGTTGAAAAACAAACTAGATCGCTCACCTGACTTATCAAACTCATCCAAACAATTACCTAGACAAGCATTCTGACCAAGTCTCATGACAGGTGAGTCAAAAATGTGACAGTGTTAACAAGGATTATCCATATTTGAGCAGTGCGACCTAGTTTTTTACCCAGGTGACACATATTCAAACTTGACCTAGAAATCATCAAAACAAACTTTCAGACCAATTTCCAGGATACTTGAATCAATACAGTAGCAACTAGAGTGTTAACAAGATTTTTCTATTTTTAGCTCCGGTGACCTAGTTTCACATGCGATTTCGAACTCATCCAAGCAATTACCTAGACAAGCATCCTGACCAAGTTTGATGATAATTGAGTCGAAAATGTGACCACTAGAATGTTAACAAGGTTTTTCCATATTTGGGCGGTGTGACCTAGTTTTTCATCCAAGATGACCCATGTTCGATCTTGACTTAGAAATTATCAAAACAAACTTTCAGACCAATTAACAGAATATTTGGATCACAACAGTAGCCACTAGAGTGTTAACAAGATTTTTCTATTTTTAGCTCCTGTGACCTAGTTTTTCATCCGAGATGTCCCATGTTCGATTAATTCCCAGCAATGACCTAGACAAGTTTCCTGACCAAGTTTGATGGCAATTGAGTCAAAATTGTGACCACTAGAGTGTTAACAAGGTTTTTCTATTTTTAGCTCCTGTGACCTAGTTTTCCATCCGAGATGACCCATGTTCGAACTCATCCAAGCTATCACCTAGACAAGCATCTTGACCAAGTTTGATGATGATTGATGCAAAAATGTGACCTCTAGAGTGTTAACAAGGTTGTTCTATTTTTAGCTCCAGTGACCTACTTTTTCATCCGAGATGACCCATGTTCGAACTCATCCGAGCTATCACTTAGATAAGCATCTTGACCAAGTTTGATGATGATTGATGCAAAAATGTGACCGCTAGAGTGTTAACAAGGTTTTTCTATTTTTAGCTCCGGTGACCTACTTTTTCATACGAGATGACCCATGTTCAAACTCATCCAAGCTGTCAACTAGATAAGCACCCTGACCAAGTTTGATGATGATTGGTTCAAAAATGTGACCACTAGAGTGTTCACAAGGTTTTTCTATATATAGCTCCTGTGACCTACTTTTTCATCCGAGATGACCCATGTTCGAACTCATCCCAGCTATCACCTAGACAAACATCCTGACCAAGTTTGATGATGATTGGGTCAAAAATGTGACCTCTAGAGTGTTAACAAGGTTTTTCTATTTTTAGCTCCAGTGACCTACTTTTTCATCCGAGATGACCCATGTTCGAACTCATCCGAGCTTCAACTAGATAAGCACCCTGACCAAGTTTGATGATGATTGAGGCAAAAATGCGACCGCTAGATTGTTCACAAGCAATTGTGGACGGACGACGGACATTCACCGATCCTAAAAGCTCACCCTGAGCAAGCTAAGGTGAGCTAAAAAACTTATTTAAGATCATATGGCGACAAATCAGGAAAGATGATTTTAGCTAACGGCAGGGATAAAAGGTGGCTGCAATTCTGATACTTCAGCCCCTCCATCACAAGAGGGTGTAGTTATTTAGCTGACCATTATTATCAATTTTGGGGATATCAAGATATTACCAAATACTAGTAATCATGTTAGTAAAATGTCATGTTTCAATCATTTAATATTTGCTATACATTTTATAAAATTTCATCTCTCAGACAGAAAAAAATAATAGAGTATAGATGTTTCAAATTTGATACAAAACAGTTCAAGCTTTATCAAAGACATCAAACTAATGCCATATGAAAGAAAATGAAAATACATTCTGATTTTACAATAAAATATAGAGCCTAACTTATGAGCAACTTGTCTTAAAGTTGAGTAAATACCATACAAAAAAATTAACCACAAGGGCACCTACAAGAGTGTACAGATAAATGAGCTGCGCCATGACAAAAACCAACATAATGCGTTTGCGACCAGCATGGATCAAGACCAGCCTGCACATCCGCGCAGTCTGATCAGGATCCATGCTGTTCGCTTACAAAAACCCTATTACAAGTAGAGATACTGATAGTGAATAGCATGGATCCTGATCAGTCTGCACGGATGCCCAGGCTGGTCTTGATCCATGCTGGTCGCAAACCCATTATGTTGGTTTTGTCATGACACGGCTCAAATACTTTCAAGCTTTACTGTTGGTGGAAGACGTCAGGTGGCCAGCTGTTCATTATTTTAGGCACAAATGAGTAGAACCACTGACTAATTAATTTAATCAAATACATGTATAACAGAAAATCAAATATTTTCATGATTAAAAGTCACTAATGAATGAACAAGACAAAAAAATCACTCCTTATTAAAAGAAACTCGGTGTTAAAAAGACATGCTTTTACAAAATTACAAATATAGAGTTGGCTCTGAAGATAAAATATATTCAAATATTAAAGAAAATCTTACGTTTTATGTCTTATAAAACAACATCAAATATTCATGCCTTTAAAAAAATGACAAATTAAAGTTTATTTTAATGACTAAATACATCAAATATAACAGAAAATCAAATGTTTTGGATTTTTTTCATAATAAAAACTCACAAACAAATTAAGGAGATAAAATCACTCATTCTAAAATAACTTCAGAGTCAAATACCTAAAACTTCTCGTCTTGCATACAAAGGGAGATAAAACATTCACTGTAAACCAAAATGTTTTCTTAAAGTAACAAACATTTCATGTCTTAATAAACATGAGCTTTCAGTCTGAGCTGATTTATCCTTTCCATCTCTCATTACGTATGAAAAAAAGCAAAAATCAACAACAACCCTAAATTGTCATAACAACAAATTAATAAATCTTAGATGACAAATCAAAAACTGTTGAATCATTGTACCACCTGATGCCTATTAGATATTTCCTGCCATATAACTAGATTTGCCATGTGAGTAACTATTTTAAAGGTTATCTTCTACATGGCATAAAGTTGGCAATACTTATTAAGTGATAAAGTGACTATCTACATTTCTTGATTGCTGGCATCTCTGTATGTTTTTGTTGGTTACATGATTGTCAACATTTAGGAAGTTAAATTGTGAAATCTCCAGCTGTATTATTGAAAGATGTACTACCTCCGTTTCACCCTCCCCACCATTACACCTGTCCCTCCACTCCACCAGGTGTTACAATACTCAGTTTTGTAGAACCGTTACAGTTACATATCAACATTAATGATCCAAGGCTCTCTCAATGCTCAATTAGTTACATGACTAGACTATGCATAAACTAAACCTACAAAACTAAACATATAACAAAAAAAGAGAAAAATCGATGTATCATACAAAACGTACAAAAATGCTATAAAAATCACCATTATTTGATGTTCTAAAGAAAACAACAACAATGACTAGATATTTTCTTGTTTTAAAATTCAAACAACAACATTTGTCAATATCAACCACTTTTGAGTCATCTTACATTTCATCATTTCCTTCCAAGAATTGTGTAACACACAACTCCACATTATTACCACAACTCTTCAACATTTTCCTAATGGAATTTCTTCCTATATGAGGTAACACTGACATCACAAGCTCTACTTTATTTTCTATCTCACTGTTATTAACATTCAAAGTATCTGAGTCGTATCCGGAATCGATTCGTTCCTGCCCTGAACTAAACCTGGAGTGATCTAATTTTTGGTCAATATTTTTATAACCATCATAATTCATTTTGTTCGTGTTGGTATTAGAACAACTGGCACCACATGTATATGCATCTTGAATCAAAATCTGTGGACTACTTTTCATCATTTTGGAATTACCTGTGTCCGATGTGTGTTTAACAGGTGTAGCGATATCAAGATCAATGTCCGGCAAGCTATCCTGACTATCACTACCTCGAGACAATGATAATTCACCATTTTGACCAGAATTATCCACATTTCCTGAATAAATTTCATTATTTCTCTCTTCATTATCACGTTCTTCCACCGATGTTACGGTCTGATTATCGTTTGTACTGTCAGTGTCAGCAAAAATATCTTCATCAGAACAATATCCATTGTTGTTATCATTTTCTAAAATTTCAACAACCTTGCTTGCCTTTTCACTAACATCTAAACCTTCTATGCCGTCTGTATGTTCCATATTTAAAGAGTCACCCATGTCTGACTCTGCAACTACTTTATATAGTGCTTCATCTTCTCTTTTTCTACTTTTAGATCCTTTACCAAGCTTGCCTCCAGCATTTCGTTTACATCTTTTTTTATTATCTTTGTCAACTGACGTCTGAACTACATTTATTTCTATACAGTCTCTGGATGGGGTAAAATTGAAGTCAGATGTCCTGGGCTTTTTCTTAGGTATAAGTTCACTATCATTAACAGACGATTCTTCTATGCAGTGTTCATCTGGCTGGAAAACAAAATCTTTCTTTCTTTGTTTTCTTTTCACCAATTTGGTATTTTCTTCCGTATGAGATTCATTTAACAAATCAATAGTTTTATTACTTTCATTGTCAATACCAGGATAAGTATTTTGAATTTGGAAACTTTTTACACTCTCATTAACATCTGTTGTACAGTTTGAAGATCTGAACATAGCTGGTGACCCTTTATTACATGGCACTGATGTCAAGGGTTGTGACCTAGCATCATTTCCACCCTGCTTAGGAGAATCAACACTATGTACAGATTGTCTCTGATTTATTTTGGGCCTGTACGTGGCTGCATGATTTTCTCTGGCAGTTCTACTGGGAGTTGGGTAGTTCAGGGATCCACCCTCACTGCAGTGGTACTGCATCAGGGGTCGGGTTTTAGGTATAGCTCCACCTTTAGCAACATCAGCCACACCTTCTGTTTTATTACATGTGTCATACTTGGATCTTTCCAGAACTAAAGCAAGTTCATCATCATCATCATCATCATCATCAACATCGTCATCATCAACAACAATGACATTGCCAACCTCAACAACATCATTACTATCGTCATCGATAACAACACAATCACTCTCTACTTTATTACTCTCTTTAGAGCCTTTACTACTGGTATGTTTCGCTTTTGTCCTTGAAACATTTAAATGACCATGCTGTGTCTTCTTTGAACTATTTAAATTTTCCAAGATCTCATCAATTTTATTCTTTTCAGCCCTGGACATCTCAATAGCCAGTCTCAATTCCTCATCAAATCTTAAATCAGATGACAATGAATTGGTAGTTGACTTTACTTTACCAGCTGATGGTTTATTCCAAACATTGTTAATTTCATCAGTAGAAGTTTTAGTTTGACATGATTGAGATTTCTTCATAGAGTCCTCTAGTTTTAACAGCTCGTCAAAATCACCTTTATTAACCCTGTAATGGTAAAAAAACATACATTTCCTTCAAACCATCATATTTTTCAACACATTATTACTTAAATTAAGCATGAGGTGTCAAGTCAATAAAATAAATATGGACAAATATTTTATATGTAGACAAATATTTTAAAAGTGGACAATAAATTTCTAAGTTTATAAAGGGGAATAATGAAGAGATGTGTCATGAAAACATAAATGAAGTTTCAAGTGAATATGTCACGTGGCTGAGGATTTAGAACATAAAACTATATGAGTTCACAAGCGAGAAACAATTCAGTACAAGTGCTCTGTTAGAATGAATGACATGCCCCCAGGGGGCTTGACTCTGATGACCATGACCTGTGACCTCAGTGACCTCTGTGAGCCTTAAAGGTAGAGGTCATCAAAGTATATGCATCTGTGAAGTTTGGGGGCTGTAGGTTGGAGGACTTCCATGTCACTGTTAAAGTTATGTGACAGACAGATCAGGAAGGCATAAAAATTCAATGACACAGGTTTTGGCAAGTGACATTAAGTAATCACCTTAAGAAGTTTCATATTAAATTTTTCAGTTTTTATTAAAAAGTTGAGCTGAATCCAAAACTTTAGCAATTTGTTAATGCCAATGCCAGGGTTGAGATAGAGAAAAATTTCTGAATGTATACAGGACAATGACTGAATTATTAACAGATAATGCTACTACTGCCACCAACCTTTCCTTTAATTCAGCAGTAAGAGATGCCAGCAGTATCACTGTAATGTTGAGATTATCAGTTTCCTTCACCAGTAAGTCAGGATGTTTCTTTAAATCCTCTATCACCATCTACAAACAACAAAATATTCATACAATTTTTAAACAAGTCATAACAAGAAACTTCCCATTGACCCGAGTAGGGTTCAAACTCTGCATTCTTGGGTGGAGAGCCAGACACTTTATTCACAAGGTCAATGCTTCTGCCACATACCAAAAGCCAGCCATCAGTTTACTAGCACAAACCTGATCCTCCATCTGTAACTTTCAATTTCTCGAAATAAATGGGAACAAAATATTAATTATTGTAATATTAACAAGAGTTTAATGTGTCGAAAGGTCAAATTTGCAAACCATTCTTCTATAATCATCTTTCTCTACTTAGTAGGATTTTGACAATAAACATTGATCTACCACTAAATACATATATTTCCAAGGCAATTTTGCTTTTGAAAGTGATTCACCTTGACATATTTCAAAAAAAATTTTTCACAATTTTAGAAAATGATTCATCGAAATTTTACCCCAAATTGGCCCTTAAAAAAGCACAGAACAATAACAAAACTTCACCATACAAAATAACATTTTTACATTTGACAATAACGGACATTGACCTGTGTAATTTATTCCACACTTGTTTAAACAATTACAACTGAATTCATATTTATAAACAAGTGTAAGATATCAGTGACTTACCTTGACCTGTGTCAAGGTCGGATTTCCACACTTGACAATGCCTTGACAACCATCTTCACACTTGACAACATATTCCTCTGGTTTTCTCTCCAGTATATAATGTACCGCACATTGTATTCCTTTCCTGGTGAAATCTTGTTTCCATTCCTTCATTTTGTTGACCTGAGACCAGAACCGGCCTTCCATCAATGTACGAACTATATCATCTATTGAAGACATACAACATAATCTACATTATACGGTACCAATAATTTCCTAACAAATGCACCCCCTCTTATAAATGCTCCTTTCCATGCGAAATATTTTATCTGGAATTGTCTATCTTTCAATCATATTATGAAGAAAATTTTCAAAATATAAACTGACTGAATAGCAAACAGCTTGCACTGTTCCTCCACTGAGGATTTTTTTTTGCACAACAGGACTAGAAATATTTTTCAGAGACTTGTGTACAACTTAAATTGGTTTAGACCAATAACTTGTGTGCAGATTTTCAGATCATTCAGAGCATATTTTGTTTATTACCTTTGTAGATTTTTTCCATTTTAAGTGATACATGTATGCTTGATCTAAGCAAGAATTTCAATTTTATGTATTTAGGCTTTCGACCTTAGTGGAGCTCCTTTAATAATATAATATAATTTTATTACATGCTTATCGGTAGTTTATAGAAATATATCAGTGAAATAAAGAACTGATAATTCACTGTTTGAAACTGTGAAATTATCAATTTGATAATTTTCACTGTGTTGAATAAAGATTGTTACGTTATTTCAGTGAAATACCAGCATGCACAGTACTGAAACCAACTTACTGACGTGATGTGACGTCGTAAATGATGTCATGTTGTATTATTATTTGGCACGCTTTTCATTTAGTATAAGGTTAAAACAACTTTTTAAATGTTTCTTTGCATACATGTAAAATAAAAAGAAAATTTGTATAGTTTAGTGTAAGATGAAAATATATTTCACCTTGTGAACACCAAAAGTTCATATTTCACTTGTGGCTGCGCCACTCGTGAAATATATCTTTTGGTGCTCACTCGGTGAAATATATTCCAATCTTACACTGAACTAAACAAATATCTTCTATATCTTTACAGTTTATAGAATTTTCAGTTGACAAATAAACAGTTCTTACCAGCTCTTTTCCTCTCTACCAGACATGGTAGAATAATTTGTTTGTTATTCACTCGCCACATCCAACTGTAATCTCCAGTCTTAAGATGTTGAGTTTTATAACATATTCCTCTGTTACCTAACAACCCACACAGCTAAAATCATTGAAATAGAAAAAAATCAATTCATAACCTTTTTTAAAAAAACAAAAATGCTAATTTCTGCTTTAAAATAAATGGTGAGAAACATTAACATGAAGGACAGGGCAGGGTCAGTCTTCGAAGTTGTTTATTTGGAACATCTCTTTTTTTATTAGGGTTGGTTGGTGACTAAATCCTTTTTTTTTTCTTTTTTTTTTTGGCAAACAAGTTGTGACATAAACTATAACAAGCATACAGATTTTTTTAGGGGTGTTGTGGTTTACATAAATGCTAAACATTTAAACAGCGACTTAAAATAACCATGTTATACGCTTAATGTTAAAACCCAATCTAAAGTTTCTTCAGCTGTTGGTCTTATACTAACCTCTGTATTTTCTAACCTGTTTTTTGTTAAAATCGAACCAAACCCTTTTAAACATAACACCCCTAGTTATTGTTATCAAGCATTAAATCTAAAATAATAAAATCTATAAATTACCTCCCCTAGACCATTTTTCTCTCCTCCCAATTCTCGTCTATCAACCAATAAAACAACACTGAAAAAAAACAACAACAATAAAACATCCAATTATTTCAACAATATATATTTTTATCAGACATAGTTATAATTTACATGTGCCCTTACCAGCTATTTTGGGATAAGGCCCCTGGCATAAATTGGGAAAAAAATATTCAACATTTTAGGAAATTTGAGAAATTTTGAAAAGTGGAAAAATTAAATAATACATGATTTTTTTAACATATATATTATAATCATATAATATAACCTGTCACCATTTAATAAAAGCATGTCAAAACATTCAAAATTTTCTCAGAAATAATAACAGTTTAATATTTTTGGGCTGCTGTTGGGAATTTTTATTTTTGTTCACAAATTGGGAGAAAAATAAGAAGCTATTTTGGATTGGGAATTGGGCCTTATTTCGGCCCCTGCTGATAGCTTGGCAATGCCCTGTTGACCCTTCATATCATACATGACAATTCAAGAAACTTAAGTCTAGCTGTTTCTGTAGATATGTCTAAATGAGAAAAATACTCACCCATCTTTACCATCATCATTTGTGTACAATGAATCCTCTAATTCTGGTTTAGGATACTGAGCATTTACCTCCCCTGTCGCTGTCTGACTTATCTCCCCTGGTTTACACAAGGAAGGAAGTCTAGGAACAGAACATGATGAGTCTGATACCTGGTTTATATCTGGTACAGTTGTAGTCAAACCATTCTGAGCTAAATCATGAAAATAAAAATTAAATAAAAAAATTGCTCAAATTTATAATATCATTAAATAATGTTACTATAGTGAAAGACGGAAACACAATATTTTTAATAACACAATTCTGCTGAAATCAAAGTAATAATGAAATATCCTAATAATCTGAAAGTTATCTTGGGGTCAATATCATATTTTTAAATTTCTCATTACATGTGAACTTTTATTTTGTTTTACGATTAATAGAATAGCTATACATGTACCTCTCAATCTTAAAGCAATGTCCTTTCCTAAAGGCATCAGTTGTAACACTGGTGATTTTTTCTGACTTCTTCGTCGTATATATCCTCTTTTTATTAACACTTCCAGACGCCACCAAGCTTTACAAAACTCTGTCAAATTAAGATCAGATTAACGTGTTTAATGTCTTTAAATTTTATCCTTGGCAAACCTACACAACAAGTATAGAGACTAGTTTCAGTGCTTAAACACTTAGCATGCTAAAGAACAAGGACAGTACTCCAGAAGAGTATTTAGTCATTTTAGATTTTGGAGGATAGTGCAAGATACTGAAAGATGCCCCAATTCCTGAAGCATCTCCTGGTTCTTTAGCATGCCAAGTGTTTAAGCACTCATACATGGGACCTTGATTTAAAGTCTCATACTTAAGACTGATCAGTAATATTAAGTGGGCAGCCCGGGAATCGAACCTACAATGTCGAGAATACAAGTCTCGTGCTCTAACTGATTTGCAGGCTGGCTCAGATTATGAAAGTCATAAATGAAACCTTTAACCTACTTCAATTTGTAATGGATTTGTCTCGTTTTAAATTTGGAACAGTCCATTCATAGTTTGAAGGGATTTTAATATGAAAGTACAAAACTTGAGCTACCACTGGTTAGACTAAACTGGCTATATACTGATGGCAAAGGCTACACACTGTCAGTTCTTGCATGTTAAGAGTTATAATCATATTGAATTAATAATATAATCAAATTTCATTAAATGAAATCCCTAACTCATGACTATATCAATACCTCTTACCTAATGATTTTGACTACTCCACACTCAAAGTAAATTTATTAATTAATTACAAGCACTCACATTATGAGTTATTCAGTTGATAATTTGTTAAGAGCATAAAACGTGCATGATCAAATCTTTACTTATTTTGACAGGTTGTAACAATTAACAATGTTTCTTTTTCAGATACATATTTTTTGTATATAATGCACATGAGAGCAGAAAAAAGCGACCAACCATTAGTGCCGTCCGTAAATTGTTCTTCTGTCAGTCTGATAGCTCTACTCTTCACTTTATCTTCAGGAACTAAAATCACTTTACCTGGACTGCTGTAAATAAATTATGTTATAGTTATAGTAATATTACGTCCCGATTTTGTAAAGTGTTTCTAAATAGATTTAAATCAATCTTACATATATTTTCATTTTCATTATCCTCCTGATGTTATTGTGAAACCGGTAGAGGTATAATTAAATTACATAAATTAAGCAAAGGTTTGTTATTTTAACTTTTACTGTTTTATATATAGCCAGAGGCTCCCATAATATCATTTTATTTCATTTGTTCAATAAATTCAGTATTAGACTTACACTCATTCAATATCCTCTTTATACATGTATGTCATCTAGTTTGTAGCCATATCAGTGCTGTTTTGTACAGTCATACTTTTCTCAAAGTTAGAAATAGGATAAAACTAGTACAAAAAGCTACAAAATATATATAAAACAATTGATTTTCAGAAACATGGGAAATGTCGGCTTTCCACTTCCAATCCTGGGGCACAAGTAACATTTACAACTTGGTTAACATATTAGTACTGACCATTCTATTGTAAATGGTAATGCACTGTGAAACTGTACCCTGGGATTAGTTGGGGGAAAACCCACATTTGCTGCAATGCGGATAACATCTATTAGTCATTTATCAGATTCTAAATTAAAGGGTTTACTGAATACTGCTCTGTTACTATATCTTATTCTATACTAAACAAAATAATAAACTAACCAATTATCTTTATGTCTGGCCTCCTCTGTAGCATCTAACAAAGCAACAAGAATACCTCCTGCACTGCTTACAAAACGTCCACCTAAAGGCCTTAGGCAACTAAATTCTTTCTCTTTCTCTAGCTTGGTCAGTCTTGAGCAAGTCTCACATCCAATCTGAAGTAAAAAAAAAAAGTTAATCATATTCTATCTAAAATATTTCCAATAGGTTTGTTTGATTGGGTTTTATGTCACACCAACACAGTATAGGTCATATGGCGCTGATCCAGCTTAACTGGTGGAGGAAGACCTCAGGTGCCCTTCCGTGCATTATTTCAGGCACGAACGGGCACCTGAGTAGAACCACCGAAGTTCCGTAAGATAGCTGGATAGCTTCCTCACATAAACAAATCCAAAGTCCCTGTAGGGATTCGAACCCACAGCAGTGAGGGGCAAGTGGTTTGAAGTAAACGAACTTAACCACTGGGCCACGGACACCCCCTTTCCAACAGGTAATACACTTTAGTGGATTGGCCTACAATTGGGCACATTTTCCAAATAATGATAATAAAAGAAAAGAAATAAATTTTTTTTATTCCAGTAAAATATTGCTTGGAAAAAAAATTGATAGTGTTCTAAGTAATTTAGTATGAACATTTAAATGATGAATACAGACTGAGAGCTTCCATTAGTGAAAGTTTGGGTGTCATTTACTCCTGACTTCCAAAATATAATGCTTTCCTTCTTTACCTATATACACGCCCGGCAAACTGTCGCTCCACTTCAAAATTGTGGTGTACGGTAAAACGAGCGAACGGCATTTCCGAGATAGAGCGGAAGGCCGATTTAAACGCCTAATTGTAAGTATTGTTTATGTTTTTGTCTTGTTACTCATTTAAGTTGTATTTTTCGAAAAACGGAAAATGTGGTTCCGTGTAAGATTGATTTAGGCTTCCAATTATCTAAGCTGTTACAAAAAGAAAATTATTTTAAGCCCGGGAGAACTTTTCTCCCTGACGAAGCGAACGATGATTTGTAGAATATTGAACTTCCCAACCATAGAAATGCCATACCTTTCGGATTTCTTGAAAAAGTGTATTAGTAAATTATCGACCCGTAATAAGAACTTGTCCTTCGTGCAAAGTAAATTACTCCTGAATGATTTCTTAAATTTGTAAACCGATATTTTTCGAAAGTAGTGGAGTGAAAGGGCAAGAGATGGAGCAAAAGGTTCGATGTTGAGCGCAAGGCGATATTAATTTGACGTATTAGGAGGAGCGTAGTCTATGATTTTTTACATATAAAAGCTATAGAAGTTAAGATAGACGTGATCAAGGGTTCAGACCGATATATATACCTTTTCAAGACAACTTATAAAGTGTGATATCCTTTCAACGACTATAGCGTAATAAATGTAATCGCGAAGGTGTCACCTATGGCTTCCGTGTAGATTCCTTTATTTATGTTCGAATTTTGATGAGGCCCGACCATTTAATCATACACATGTATGCATGGCATAATACAGGATGCCACTTATTCGAGGTCAATCATGATTTTTGACACGGTTATGTACATTTAAAAACGTGTGTCCGTGCAAATGCGACAAAATCGAATATTTTTAGTTCTACCGCGAACAAATGTTTCCGAGCAGGTACGTGTAACTCGATTGTTCATGCCAAAATGTTATGTTTTTCGAAAGTTAGATATTCAAGGTGCAGAACAGAAACAAAATTATGCAATGCATGGAACATATTAAATTAAATGGATCACTACTACCAAGTTCAGTTCACAATGACTTTCTGTAATTAATAGCTCTAACGTACCTGTTCTGAGCAAAAACACAAATAAGCCACGTTTTCATGAATTTGTAAGGTGGGGAATCGCTATGAAAATGGTTGACAAGGTGTCAGTCGTTATAAGGATATAACACGTGTTCCAATTATGTTTCAAGATACTTCCTCCCTTAGTTAGCATTGTTGTTTAGTTTATTACTTTCGTCTGAAAGTGTAAGTAGAAATTTCTACTATAACTAGGTCTATTATATTATTGATAATTTAGTCCGTACACCGACTGAGTTCTGCCTCACTTTGCACGGACACACGTTTTTAAATGTAAATAACCGTGTCAATAATCATGATTGACCTCGAATAAGTGGCATCCTGTATTATGCCATGCATACATGTGTATGATTCAATGGTCGGGCCTCATCCAAATTTCGAACATAAATAATGGAATCTACACGGCAGCCATAGGTGACACCTTCGCGATTACATTTATTACGCTATAGTCGTTGAAAGGATATCACACTTTATTAGTTCTCTTTAAAAGGTATATATATATATATCGGTCTTAACACTTGATCATGTCTATTTTAACTTCTATAGCTTTTATTTATAAAAATCATTGACTACGCTCCTCCTAATAGGTCAAATTTATATCGCCTTGCGCTCAACATCGAACCTTTTGCTCCATCTCCCGCCTTTTCACTCCACTACTTTCGAAAAATATCGGTTTACAAATTTAAGAAATCCTTCAGGAGTAATTTATTTTGCACGAAGGCCAAGTTCTTATAACGAGTTGATAATTTACTAATACATTTTTTCAAGAAATCGAAAGGTATGGCATTTCTATGGTTGGGAAGTTCAATATTCTACAAATCATCGTTCGCTTCGTCAGGGAGAAAAGTTCTCCCGGGCTTAATATAATTTTCTTTTTGTAACATCTTAGATCATTGGAAGCCTAAATCAATCCTACACGGAACCACATTTTCCGTTTTTCGAAAAAAATACAACTTAAATAAATAACAAGACAAAAACATAAACAATACTTACAATTAGGCGTTTAAATCGGCCTTCAGCTCTATCTCGGAAAAGCCGTTCGCTCATTTTACCGTACACCACAATTTTGAAGTGGAGCGACAGTTTGCCGGGCGTGATATAATGCGACTTCAAATGTCAAGACATTTTGCAGTCTCTGACTTCCAAATTTTCACACTAAATGGAAGCCCTGTTTTATATAAATATTATGTATTACACACCTAACAACAACATCCATATATAAGGCTATCCTTAAAAAAATGTTTGTTTGCAGTAACCCGACCCAGAATTTTCAAGGTAGGTAGGTAGGTCGATTTTTTTTTTTTTATTGAACTGTACTCCCAAATAAACATGGAATTTCAAAATGCTGGACAATATATGCTTTGATAATCTGGTAACAATTAATAAATTGATAACTGAATTCTAATTTAATAAGACCTACATTTTATTTCTTCTATTAACCTTTTAAAGAACGAAAACAAAGCACAAGGCATAATTTTCTGATTCAAAAATTTTTTTTTTTATCCAGACCATGAAAAAAATTTTTGAGTAGGTGCAAATTTTGTGAGTCGGTCGCGTTACTGCAAACAAACATTTTTTTAAGGTTGGCCTAATTCTGTTGTGGTTTCATGTCATGTATGATACTAAATATTATCAACATAATTATTAATGGTATTACAGACCATTCTTTATGGAAGACTCACTTTTATATGTAAATAGAATAAGTTGAAATATATGGTATGTCATGTAACATATAACAAAATAAACTATTTCAGGGTGGCCATTTGACCCTTGAAATGACTCTTTGACCCTTCAAATTTCCAAAAGGCCTGACTTGACGCTCAGGATTTTAACTGGAGGGTCAAAATCATTGGGATTTGACTTTGTAGTCGGTAAAACTTAAGTCAAAATGACCCTCATGATTTCATGGCTAGTGAACACTCTGTATTTGACATACCCCTTCAAGTTTCCTGGCTTGTTTTACTGATCTAATAGGTTCATCAGCTAACTCTAGAGATACAACTGCCCTTGATGTGCACTCTGCTGCAGATTTCAAATAATGATGACATCTTTGATCTCTCTCATGGTTGATTAAACCTCGCATGAATAAAAATCTCTGAAAATGTTTGAACTAAGACATTATAAAACTAGAACTATCGCTGAATGCGATTCATACCCCCACCAATGTCCTTGACAGAAGACAAATTGGAAAGGTGGTTAAGGGAATAACTTTAGTGGCACAAATACATAAAAAGAAATTATCTCTGGTGAAAAAAAGACTAATTGTACAGGTAATAGTATAAATATTTATTATCAAATCATGTTCAAAACAGTTACAAATAACCTTTCATTTTACCAATGTACTAAACATTTTATAAGTCAATTTTTGACCTTCAAGTGTGGCCTTGACCTTAAGCTGGCACAAGGGTAAGATGGATTCTGCACATTGCCCAGTTAGGGTGAACAATTAAGTAAAGTTTGAAGAAAATCCTTCCATTAGTATAGCATTTATAGAGCGGACATGACATATTGTTTAGTATTGATTGTATGTAAATTTAAAGACTTAAAAAGGGGCATAACTTTGTCAAAATGCAATACAGAGTTATGAAACTTGACCAGCATATCTTAATTGTGACACTTCATATATATTTTAAGTTTCAAGCAAATACCATTTCTAGTTTCAGAAATATTCAAATTACATGTTAAAATTTGAGAATATTTTCTAAGTCAATTTTTGACCTTCAAGTGTGACCTTGACCTTAAGCCGCCAAAAAAGAGTGACATGGGTTCTGCACATTACCTTGTTGAGGTGAACATTTGAGCCAAGATTGAAGAAAATCTTTCAATTAGTGAAGGACTTACAGAGCGGACACAACATATTGTGTAATATTTGATTGTTTGATATTTGACCTTCAATTGTGACCTTGACCTTGAGCTGATACATGGGCAACATGGGCTCTGCACATCCCCTTGTTGAGGTGAACATTTGAGCCAAGTTTAAAGAAAATCCTTCAATTAGTGTAGGACTTACAGAGCGGACACAACATACCATGTAATATTTGATTGTTTGATATTTGACCTTCAATTGTGACCTTGACCTTAAGCTGACACATGGGCAACATGGGTTCTACACATTCCCTTGTTGAGGTGAACATTTGAGCCAAGTTTGAAGAAAAATCTGTCAATTAGTGTAAACTTACAGAGCGGACACAACATACTGTCTAATATTTGATTGTTTGATATTTGACCTTCAATTGTGACCTTGACCTTGAGCCGACACATGGGTTCTGCAAATCCCCTTGTTGAGGTGAACATTTGAGCCAAGTTTGAAGAAAATCTTTCAAGTAGTGTAGGACTTACAGAGCGGACACAACATACTGTCTAATATTTGATTGTGTTTGATATTTGACCTTCAATTGTGACCTTGACCTTGAGCTGACACATAGGCAACATGGGTTTTGCACATCCCCTTGATGAGGTAAACATTTGAGCCAAGTTTGAAGAAAATCCTTCAATTGGTATAGGATCTATAGAGTGGACACAAAAATGGAGACGGACGGACCGACCGACGCGACAAAGCGAATCCATTATAGACCCCCTCCCCCCACGTTTTGTGGTGGGGGTATAATAATAATAAAGTATCTAATAGCCAATTATAATTATTAACATGTTATCTCTATTTGCACAACAAGCCCTAAGTTCAGTAAACTTTAAATGACTTTTCTAACAACATGCCAAGTTTAAAGAAATTCTATTGAACAGTTTTAATTTTGTCTATATAAAAACTACCGAAAACGTCCTTAAGTTAAAAAAAAGCATGTTCATGTTATTGCTCAGGAAGGAAACCAATATTCCATCAATAATTAATCAAAAAAATAATTTAGCATCACATACCCCCATACACGTACAATGTATATAGAAAATAAATATACATGTATATTATGGTTGTGGGCTATTAATGCACTTTTATTATTAGACACTTTTAATACTAGAACTGTCACTGTCTTGGCGTGAATACCCCCTTTTAAACCCCCCCCCCCCCTGCCCCCCCGCAAACCACTTTGTCAGAATCAACAGTGGCCATTTAGGGCTCTAGGACAGCCCTCCCTGCCAAATTTGAGGTTAGTAAGCCAGTACATTGCTAAGTTATGTATTCTACATGCTTCAAATGTGAAAATGTCAAAATCAATTCACTGCAGACAGGCATTCTTAAGCATTTAAGCAGACAAGCTAATTGTAGTAAAAGCCCATGTGAGCTTGACCTTTGGCACAGTAACCTAAAAATCATTAGGGGCATCTACTAGTCATAAACAACCTCAATACCAAATATGAAGACTGTTGACCAAAGCATTCTTCAGCAATTGAGCCGACATGCTTTTATAATCAAGAATCCTGTGACCTTGACCTTTGACCCTGTGACCTCAAAAACAATAGGGGTCACCTTATGATCATGATCAACCTCCATGCCAAATATGAAAATTGTGGGTCAAAGGATTCTTAAGTTATAGGGCGGACAAAATTTTTGAAGTCAAGGCCCTTGTGACCTTGACCTTTGGCCCAGTAACCTCAAAATTAATAGGGGTCATCTAATGGTCATGACTAACCTCAATTCAAAATATAAAGACAGTGGGTCAAAGGATTCTTAAGTTATTGGGCGGACAAGCTTTTATAGTCAAGGCCCTTCTGACCTTGACCTATGACCTAGTGACTTCAAAATCAATAGGGGTCATCTACTTGTCATAACCAACCTCAATGCCAAATATGAAGACTGTTGACCAAAGCATTCTTAAGCAATTGAGGGACAAGCTTTTTGAACTTAAAGCCCCTGTGACCTTGACCATTGAGCCAGGGACCTTAAAATCTATAGGCGTCATCTAATATTATTTTAATAGCATTTTATTTTAGGTTAATAAACTACTCTGTATTTAAGAATGCTGACATCTGAATGTTCTGGGAAATATTTATGTATGTTCCGTTCAGTTGTATAATATACAGTTCAGATAACAAGGAATATGCAAAATCATCCGAGGAACAAGGAGTCCACTCACAACTCTGCCAGAATATTTGTCCAAAAAAAAGAGTGAGTCCCTTGAGAATTCAGAAATGTAATGAGAGTGTCTTCGAGACGAAAATAATAGTGCACCACTCCCATCAGAGAATTTTTGCATAACTCCTTGTCAGTTTCTAGCTCAGATGAAAGTGCAAAAGTTAATTTCTTATATTTTATGTGGTTTGTTTCTCAAATAAATATTACTTTCCATATGTTGTCAATTCACGAATTCGAAAATCTTGCTAAAAGCCGTACTCCAGTACTTTCAGTACATAGCTCTGGGGAATTCACCTATAATTGAGTGTAAAATTGAACTTTATGTTTTTTGCCTGTTTTTAATTAAATTGAAATAAAAAAAGTTTTTTGTTTGAAAGAAAATAATTAAATATGATTGAATGAATAATTCTGTACAAAAAAAAATAAAGTTAATACATAAGTTTACGCAGAAAATGTCTCTATTTATTATGGAAATGTCACTACGACTGTTTTAATTTAATTGATTTTCATTATAAACCATTAATATTTTGAAAACAATTGGCAATAAATATTAAGGAACATTGATTATTTTCAAACACATCAAGTTGTTTCACCTTAAACGGTAAAGAAATGATAGAAAAATTGAAATATCATGTAATAGTGTTATGTACTTCATTTGGTGTAATTCCCCAGAGCTAAATCCGTAACGTACCGGAAAACGGTGTTTAGCTAGGTTTTCGAAAAGGTCAATTATATGAATGGGCCTAATAAATGACACAAAATGTGAGTGCCTGTTCGGCTTATTTACCTTTGCTGCTGAAGACAAATACAAAACAATAGTAATTAAGTAGAATGTCGAGCTTTTCTTAGTTTGATATCATCTGTTTTTACTTACAGTGAGTTTTTACAAGAAGTCATGTATAATAAATAAAAAAATAATTAAATCTGCAAGTCTGCTTGTGTCTACACCACAGGTGCTAGTTGCATTGATTTGACCTAAAATGTGTTTGACCATGTTATTTATACAATAAAATATCAATATATAAAAAAAAAAAAAAAAAAAAAAAAATTTTTTTTTCACTGTTATATTTATTATAGACAAGGTATGCAACATTCAGGTACGAAAATTATGGGTACGCCGGTTATCTGTGTTTAAAAATTTTTCACCGGGCGGTAATATCGTCGGATTTTTGCGTGGAATCAATGCACAATATATTTTTCTATTACAATTACTATTTGCAGATCCCCAATTAACCGCTAGTTAATGTTATAAAGCCCGAAAGTAAGAAATCACCCAGGTCCGAAAGATGAGACCGTCATGACATGTACATTATAACCTGGTATTTACGCTTGAAATACATCAACAAAGAGATTAAACGGGTCAAACACACATGCAAACAACTGGTTTTTACATACTTTTAAATGGTTTTATCCTCCACGAGTGGCACTAAGTCCTATGTGCCCGTATTTTAAGAAAAATTCTACATGTATAAGGTTATTCCTAAATCGGAAGTGTTCTCCGCAACACATGCTTGGTTCCCTGTTTCGCTCTATGTCAATGTATGTGAAACGGAAGCCGGAGAATACTTCCGGTAGGAATTACCTTCTTAAAATATCGTCTACATGTAGAATATTTCTTTAAATACAGGCTCATAGGACTGAGTTCGACTTGTGGAGCATAACACCATTAAAATGTATGTAAAATCCAGTTGTTTGCATGTGTATTCGACCCATTTTATCTCTTTGTTGATGTATTTCAAGCGTAAATACCAGGTTATAATGTACATGTCATGACGGTCTCATCTTTCGGACCTGGGTGATTTCTTACTTTCGGGCTTTATAACATTACATAGCGGTTAACTGGGGATCTGCAAATAGTAAATTGTAATAGAAAAATATATTGTGCATTGATTCCATGCAAAAATCCGACGATATTACCGCCCGGTGAAAAATTTTAACACAGATAACCGGCGTACCCATAATTTTTCGCACCTGAATGTTGATACCTTGTCTATAATAATATAACAGTGAAAAAAATTTTTTTTTTTTTTTTTTTTTAATATATTGATATTTTATTGTATAAATAACAAGGTCAAACACATTTTAGGTCAAATCAATGCAACTAGCACCTGTGGTCTAACACAGTCATTGCAGACAATTTTTACTTATCGCTGTTTTTTTCTCTGCTTGTATACTTTAGTCTTTATTAATTATTATAAACAATGCAAAATGAGGTTCACTGATGATTATATTTGAACATTTTACTATTTTAGATTGCACAATTAAAACGTCTTGGGTGATATGGGTCGAAACTTTTGGGACCGAAATGATCATAAATAATTTGTGCAGTATTTCCTTCAAGTAGATCTAGTTCTATGTTGCCAGATTTACATTTAGATGAACTTAAATGTTCATTTTAATAGCATGGGTGTTTCAAAGATATCAAATGGCTATTTAAGTGGTAATTACCAGATCAGGATATTTCTTTGCACCCGCCATTTCTATTTGTAAACACCATTTGGAATCTCTCGGATTTCTTTCACCACGCTAATTGAGAAGGATGCAAGGTATTAAAATAGAACAGAAACATTCAAAAGTATCCCAAATACACAGATAGTATTTGCTTGTTTTTAATTTGTTGCCAAAGTGCACTGTAATGAAAAAATAGATAAAATAAAACAAATAATATTTTTTGACATTTATCTGCATAATACAGTTGTCTACACAGTTTATTGTGCAAACAGTAGATATATATATATATATATCTATATCAAAACCTTAAGTCTTAAATTAGCTCTTACTAGAAAGATTGTTTAAGTGGTAGAGAACGTTTGACATCAATTATTTCTATAAAATTTATATACAGTGAATAAAAAACAGCGTCTGTCGTGCCTTGCCTATTCGTTCTTGTTAATATATATTGCTTCGCACAATTAGTGTATTTACTTTTTCGGTTAGTGAAACAAATCACATGTCTTCTGATAACATCACTCGCCATATTTCACTCTTGAAAGTAGTTGATGACTTCGAATAAAACAAATAAATAAATAAATATGGAGCAGAAATTTACACAGGGTTCCCAAAACCGTCTGACCACCTGGCATGTCTTGAAAAATATCAGTCGGTTTGGTGAAGATTTTAGAAATATTACATCAAATATAAAAGAAAATATTTTTTTCGGTCTGGTAAAGCCATAAGCTCTTTCGGAATCTCTGATTTAAAATTACCGTCTAGAGAAGTTGTATAAATTAAAAAAAAACTGAGACTATTTTGTAATGGCACAGGTAGACCATGAGGCTAAATGTAATAAAATGGTTTACATATCTGTGGGTAGACCGTTCCACAGACAAATACTTCTGGAAAAAAATAAATACGGGTTATTTTTGTGTTCTTGAGTATGATATCAGATAGTTCAGGTTTCCGGTGGATGTCAGATGTTGATTTTTTTAACCTTCAGAAGATAGTGTTGGATTGTATAGAGGAGCAGATGTTGCTTCTCTGCTCTAGAGGTTGCCAATTTAGATCTTGTAACATCTTAGATACACAACTGGTTTAAATTGTAGGCATTTATATATACATAGCTGCATGACAGCTGACCTTTGAATTTGATCTATTTTGAAAACCAGATATTATTTCCAAGGATGCCAAACCGTGGACAATCATTGACATTTATCTTTACGAATCTGAGTGAGTTATTTGCTTTTGCTGTTATATTATTTATATAATTGGTCAAAGATAGATCTTTACAATTAGAATTGTTACACTGAAATATTTAGCAGTATTGGACATCAGCTATTGACTATGTAGTTTATAAGGAAATATTACATGCTATTTCTTACGATTGCTTCTACGGATTTCTCATTTTTCTGGATTTAACTCCGTGGACCAATTGTATTTCCAGTTTTCATAAGCTGTTGACATTTTTTTGGAGGGTTTGGGTATCTTTGGGAGATTTAATTGTAAGGTTTACTACTGTGTCATCTGCAAATAGTCTAACGTTGCCACTGACATTGTCAGGGAGGTCATTTATATAACATAAGGAAAGAGGCAAAGTCCCAATACCGAACATTGAGGGGCACCATAAAGAACAGATATTTTTCAGAATTTTGACTCTCGACAACAACCTATTTGGCGCTACCATATAGAAACAGCCTTGTCCATGAGATGATATGAAACCTAGTCTATGTAGTTAAACTTCTCGAGAGAGATGAGCTGGGCTTCACAGCTATGTTTTGACCTGAAATCATGTTGAAAAGGGCTTAGGATATCATTCTTGTCAAATAAAAGACCATTATATGCCTCCATTAGCTTAGATGGAATTTATGTTAATGAGATAGTCCTGTAATTATTTATAGACAGTGGGGACGGTACCTGATTTGAAAGATGTGTTCGAAAACAGGGGCTATTTAATGTGAAGTTCTATCGTACCCTTAAGGAAGATATGGTCGGGACCAGATACTTTGCTTAGTTTTACACCTTTTATAAAGACTTTCTTTACTTCATCCTCTGCTTTGTTGACATTTGGCATTTTTGGGTATTTTTGTGGAGTAAGCAGCTCTTTGCATGATTGGGAAAAACTAAAAAGTTGGGGACGGGAAAAGACAGAGTCAAATTGCTTATTTAATATGTCTTCTATGATTTTAGGATCTATTAAGGTTTGTCCATCTTTACTTAAGGTAATACTCCGCAATTTTCTTTTGTGTTTGATTTAATGAAAGAGTAGAACTTCTTACTATTTCTTAGTTGTGAATCATGAGAGAAAATGACCTTGTCTTCAACCAGTGCGAGTTCCTTTTTGCTTTTTAGATTTTTAGCATTTTAAACCTATTTAATAGTTACTGGGAGTGGGTGTCCGACCGTTTAACTTTTGATAAAGCTGATCATAAATTTCCTAAATTGACGAATGATGTATTGTTTTAATCAAGGAAGATCACGACATAATTTGGTTTCATTTTGAGGAGCAAGTACATATCGAGTGCTTAACATGAAATGAAACACTTCAAATGTTTCATATTTTATTTTACAAATTGTCTTTGCCTTTTTAATTTTTTTATAAAAGTACTTAAAATAACAATCAATAGATTTGACAAATGATTATAATTAGTTGTTACATTTGTGTGTGTTGTTTTTTATTAATGTCACCAAAATGTATTTATCCGTTAAGATTCATATGCATGTTTTCTAGATGTTAAAAATAGAAATGTTGATTTTTTGACTGTGTTTACTCTGTGTTTATTTTCATAATATATAGCTCTTTTGAGTCAAAAACCACTATTTCTATTTTACCATGACAATAATATTTTGCAATATTGCACACATATTTACCACATTCAAACCCCCCCCCCCCCCCCCCCCCCCCCCCCCCCCAAAAAAAAAAAAAAGAATAAAAAAAAGAAAAAGAAAAAAAAAGAAAATCAGGGGTAGGGCGTATTGGCAACATTTGAATCATGCTGTTATGTAGAATGAACATACATCACCTTAAAGACGCCATGATTTTTTTATCTGAATTTGATTTTTTTTTCCTTTTTGTTTTAACCATATATAACTATTGAACATGCAAAGTCAGGTGACCAGATAGATAATTTAGTACTATGAAACCAAGAAAATGACGGCAGTGGGCTAGAATTTAGACTTGGCCTATGCCAGGGGATGCATTATTATTTCATATATATTTTATATTAATTTTCTTAAATTATTAACCCCGTCAATATGTATTTACTTCTGATTTTTCTTATTTAATTGATAATGAATATTAAACAAGAAGATCAAAAGTAACTTGACCTTCTCGGGAACTTTAACAATAATGCATTTTTTTATTTTTTAACTTTGCTCCCCTATTTCTTGGGAAAATGTCCAGGAAAAGATGTGACATTAATTTGAAAGACATAGAAGATGAGAAAAGGCTTGTAGAAGTAACTAAACTAGGAAATTACGAAGAAGTAGATAGGCTTTTACAATGTGGTGTTTCTCCAGATACGACAGAGTACAACCGACAACTGTTCTACCAATCTGAAAATTACATGACTCCACTTCATTTTGCAACAGCAAGAGGTTTTCCAGAACTTTTAAAATTGTTTATCAGCAAAGGAGGTCAGTATTTTAAAAACGTGGTGTTTTTTATTTATAAATAAAAAAAAAAAACAAACAGGCACACGCTTTTTAAAGTTGTTGTCATCTGACTCAGTGAACAATTCCGGTCAGACTATAATTTTTGGGTCGGTATACTTTGCAGACGACTTTGTAGTCAAAATATATTGACGTGCCAAAGCTTGATTCTGAGATATTTTCGTTCTGGGGCAGAATCTCGCTTTAATCTCGCTTTAGAGGCGAGATATTGCCCAGACACGAAAATAGCACAATATTTCGTCGCGCAGTATGGGTACAATTAGTTGGGCTAACGACTTTGCAGACAAGTTAAACATAATTTTTCTCCCTTACCAATACAGGACCCCATTGGAAATAAGCACACCAGCTTAATGGGCTATCCTTGTAACCATAGATCACTATTAAACAAAACCTTTGTATTGAAATTTTATTGAAATTCTTTTATTTCTTTTATATCATGTTTATCAGTAACTTTAAACAATATTCTGTGATAATTATAATTCTGACTGTTGTAGTCTTAATCTGAAATGTGATTTTATTAATTTATTTATTTGCTTCTTTTTTAAATACATTTATCCAATGCCTCATCTGATCTCAGTCATTAACTAAATTTGTTTTATTTATTATTAATATGAAATGATATTTTAATTTGGATAAACTGTTATTTTATATATATTTATTTATATATATATATATATATATATATATCTTATTATGTAACTGTGATCTATGTTGTTGCTAAAATAAAATAAAATAAAAAAAAAAGTTCCTACCCTGACTTTTCCTCCCTGACGGTTTTCTCCCTATTTTGGGCAAAAATCGTCAACATATTTGCAAATAAACAGACACTTCCTTCCAATTTTTATTAATATAAAGTGAATAGTCTGTCATTCATTCTGATTTTGATGTACTCGATTCAGATTTTTGTGTCGCCTCTACGGAGTAGTGGCGACATATAGGGATCACTTCTCCGTCGTCTGTCTGTCCGTCTGTCTGTCTGTCCGTCTGTCCGTCCGTCCGTCCGTCACAAAACTTGTCCGGACTACTCCTCATAAACTACTGGTGCAATTTCATCCAAACTTTACAGGAATGATCAGTACCAAGTCTAGTTGTGCATATTGTCAGGATTTTCCGGTTCAATGATTTTTGTCAGAGTTATGGCCCTTTAATAATTTTTAATTTTAAAGTTTGTCCGGACTACTTCTCTTATACCACTAATGCAATTTCAATGAAACTTTACAGGATTGATCTGTAGCTCAAGTCCTTGCGCATATTGCACGGGTTTTCCGGTTGAATGATTTTTGGCCGAGTTATGGCACTTTGATAAAAAGGTTTCTTTTTCTCTGTGTTGCCAGATACACAAAAGCTTGTCCGGACTACTCCTCATAAACTACTGGTGCAATTTCATCCAAACTTTACAGGAATGATCAGTACCAAGTCTAGTTGTGCATATTGTCAGCATTTTCCGGTTCAATGATTTTTGTTTGAGTTATGGCCCTTTAATAATTTTTATTTTTAAAGTTTGTCCAGACTACTTCTCTTATACCACTTATGCAATTTCAATGAAACTTTACAGGATTGATCTGTAGCTCAAGTCCTTGCGCATATTGCACGGGTTTTCCGGTTGAATGATTTTTGGCCGAGTTATGGCCCTTTGATAAAAAGGAGTTTTTTTCTGTGTGTTGCCAGATACGCAAAAGCTTGTCCGAACTACTCCTCATAAACTACTGGTGCAATTTTATCCAAACTTTACAGGAATGATCAGTACAAAGTCTAGTTGTGCACTGTCCGTCTGTCTGTCCGTCTGTCACAAAATTTGTCCCAACATGAAATTGGCCATCATGAGGCGACACATGTGATTACTGATCGCTCTTGTTTAAAAATAAATCTAATTTTGCTTTGGCTCTTGCAATATATTAGATCTATTGGTGGATAAAATTGAATTTCCATTACAGTGTGTTAAAGAAGAACTGAAGGAATTAAATGGAACTTACTTTTTTTCCATGGAAACAGATAAATACATAGTAATTAGTAAAATACTAATAGATGATTGAATGTCAAAGAAGTGTAAATTTCATGAAAGAACATAGTAAGAAATGGCTTTATTACTATTAAACTTACAGGTAAATGATGATTTTACATTATTGTTACATGACTTATATATGTTATATGACTATTTTTATATTTCTCGTTGTACAGCTAATGTGAATGCTAAAGATAGATTTGATGTGACACCACTACATACTGCAGCAGAGCTGGGGCATGAAGAATGCCTGGCATTGTTACTGAAAGGAGGTGCAGATTGTAACATTAGTACAAAATACTCTAAACATGGTTCATATACAGGTAATGCAAATGAAATGAAAAGCTGCATACTAATTATATGACAGACTTTGATTCAACATTAATGTCACATACATAGAAGTTTAGAACACCTTTCCATTGTAGTTTAACAGGGGGTAACTTTACAGGGAACATAACAGATTAATATAATGTTGTATCACATGAACTACGGTGCAGGAGTGTAATAAAGCCATGTAATAACAACATTATTACACTAGTGTAATAACACTTTGATGTGACGTCATTTGCGTTATATACAAACATAGTGTTAAACGCACTAAAATTAGCATTGAATTGTAACCACTTCAAAGAAAAATGACTCTTTTTTACTGTATACAGTTGTTATTTTGAATATGTGATAAAAAGAATATTATTTTCGTGTAGATTCAATACTTGTTGAATAAAACAATATTATGCTTGCCAGAGGCTCGCATAATATGATTTTATTCAACTCATTCAATAAATTTAGTATTAAACCTACACTCATGCAATATCCTCTATTTACACAACCTGATAGTCATAACATTATATTTTTAAAAAATGTTAAGGATTACAATTCATTTAGTATTGAATCATAAAAGTCAATATTACACAAATCAATTTTATCATAATTCAGTTAAGAAATTGAACAGTTACTAATTTACAAAGTATTTTTTGTCACAGCTGTTCCACACCCTGGAGGAACAACACCACTACATCTAGCGTCAGCAAATAATCATGTAAGTTGTGTCAAGTTACTGATCTGGAATGGAGCAGACTACAATGCTGTGGATGAGCGTTGTAGAACCAGTTTGTATTTAGCCGCACAGCAAGGATTAGCCCAGTGTGTTCATGCTCATCTAGATAATGCTATATGGAAAGATATTCTGTCCCTTCCAGAGAAACATACAGGTATAAAATTCCATGCTTAATAAAACAGCATATCTCCAGATGTATGCTCAATTATATGAAAAGTTGTTTTGCAGTGTTTATAAATAGATTGATAGATAAAGGAACTGTTATTTAAGCTAGCATAAACTACTTACAGCAACAAGACAGGCAGTCACAAGTTTTTAGGACTATGTAGAATATGACATTGTCAGTAATGGGGCTCAAAGTGGGTAATGAAGAATGTAATTTCAGCTTAATTTTCCATCAAAATTTATAAAAGCATAATATGAATTGTGAATAAACACTAAGTACAGTATTTTAATTTCCAATGTCTGTGCGTTTTTTAGTCCAGTTTGAGTAAAAGGAGTTCAAGCGCTTTTCATTTTAGGGTGTTTTTTTCCAATTAAAATAATTATTCTGGAATGATCTGAAATTTTGCTAATACGTCATTGGTCAAGACCTTCATGGAATGATACATAAATCTTGCAGAAACAAATAAAAAAATTTTTATGTAATTTGTTTTTGACTTTCTTTGACTTATTTTTCTTTCCATCCTCTTGCAGGCATTATATTTTATTATGACTAACAGTAGAAAAACACTTTATAATTGTAATAATTTGCTCCAATAAAAGTTAATCTTCAGATGCAAAGCAATTACTGTAAGTTAACTAATGTTTAATTCTGAAGTTCTCAGTCATATATTTTTGTTTGTGTTTCAAAGTTAAATAACCCATTAGAATTTTTGAAGAAGATACATGTTTCAACTTTTAACTTGTCATAAAATAATGTTCATTTTCGCAATGTTTTTTATTATATTTGATAGGAGATACCCCTCTTCATGAATGTGTGCGCAAAAATCTTCTGGACTGTATAGTGAAACTGTTAGAAAGAGGATCAGATGTAAATCATCTCAATCATGCAGGCTTCTCTCCGCTACATCTAGCCATCTGTGCTGGGGAAAACTTCAACATAGAAATAGTGAAATCTCTCATTGTGAAAGGCTACAACACAAATGTGAATCTCCCAGAAACCTCGAGTATGACTATGTTTTTACATTTTGTTTTATCTATATGTATCATTCAGACCGGAAAATGAAAAAAATGTTTACTGCCTTTATTATAAATATGGCCCAGTTATTATCTTGTAAGGGGATAGTTATATCACATGAAAAAGTTGGAAGTGTTTTTCAGTTTTTGAGAAAAAAAATTCATAGTTATCAAAGTTTTTATTGTCATTTGTTACTCTTTGTTGGAATTTTCATTTAATTTTTTATCCAGTGTTATTGATTTTTTTAATTTGATACTTTTATCAGTGTTAATGTTTGAATAGAGCTAGGGCCATAACTCTGCTGAGTCCTTTTCTTCAAAGAAAAAAAAATATTTGTATCAGTGGATAAGTTGGCAAAAGGCCAATTCTTTTCTTAGACAGGCAAATGTAGTAATATTGTATGTACAATTTTATCAACATTGCAAATTTTCTAGATTTTATAAATTTAATTAATTTAACCTGGAAATCCACAAATTTTTTTTTTGGAAGAAAAGCAAATTCACAAATACTTTGCAAAATATTTGATATGATATTTATATAGGGGTATATATATATATATATATAAAACTCTTAATTTGCAGATTGTTTTACGCCACTACATTATGTGTGCTTCAATGATGCACAACATCAAGAAAGACGGCCTGATGTGGCGGTGTTACTTCTAGCATACGGTGCTAACTATAACATACGAAACAAACATGGTGACAGTGTCCTTGTTAGTGAACTCCGAGGTCGCCATAGGGATACAACAATACTCAGTGCAATAGCTAAATGTATGACTCACCTACCAAGTCTTGATGCCCTCGGGCTCGGGGCATTTCATGCTAACCAAAATCCATTAATGATGCCCCCGCCCCTACATTCTCCACCCCCTGTACACCTTATACGTCAGGATCATCAAGACATAAGACAGCATCAAATAAACATGGCAAGATTGTGGTCAGAAAACCAGCAAGCAAAGTTCGCTTGGTACAAAGAAATGTTAAAAGGACCACGGAGTTTGCAGCATTACTGCAGATGTGTTATAAGGAACAGTATGGGCCCAAAGAGACTTCGAAAAATTGATGTGTTACCATTACCTACTACTATGAAAGAATTTTTATTATTAGAACACGAAGAATTTCGATGAATTCCATACATGTGTCAAGACAAGTTGTTATAGTTATGTGTAAATGTTAAGATTTTATGCCATGAAAAAGGCAAATGTTACAGAAAAATAGCAATAATCATGGGGTTTGATTTTTCATTTTTATGTTATTAACATTTGCAAATTTTTTTTTTTGCATAAATGTTTAGAAAATTCTAGATAAACAAGTGTTTAGAAAATTC